>NC_091963.1:21815473-22036038 GCF_031021105.1 Erythrolamprus reginae | reverse complement strand
TTCTTAAAGTCTGGCCTGGGGAATCTCTGGACTACAAAGTCAAATCAATTAATCCTTTAAAATCTGATTTCTAATACAGTGATACCTTGTCTTACAAACGCCTCATCATTCAAACTTTTCGAGATACAAACCCAGAGTTTAAGATTTTTTGCCTCTTCTTACAAACTATTTTCACCTACAAAACCACCGCCGCGATGCCCCGCCTTCGGACTTCCGTTACCAGCGAAGCACCCGTTTTGCACTGCTGGGATTCCCCTGAGGCTCCCCTCCATGGGAAACCCCACCTCCGGACTTCCATGTTTTTGTGATGCTGCAGGGGGAATCCCAGCAGTGCAAAAACGGGCGCTTTGCTGGCAACGGAAGTCCGGAGGTGGGGTTTCCCATGGAGGGCAGCCTCAGGGAAATCCCAGCAGTGCAAAAACGGGCGCTTTGGCTGGCAAAAGGGGTGAATTTTGGGCTTGCACGCATTAATCGCTTTTCCATTGATTCCTATGGGAAACATTGTTTCATCTTACAAATTTTTCACCTTAAGAACCTCATCCCGGAACCAATTAAGTTTGTAAGACAAGGTATCACTGTACAGTCGATATTGACAGATCTAACCGTGAAAATCAAGGCTCTGTGGGGTCCTGAGACCAAAATGCTTGAGATCTTAGCTTTGAATGCAGAAGGCAATTGCCCTGGGTTTAATAAACAGCATTTTGTAGGGATGAGAAAAACGATGAGTCTAAAATTCCTGGAGTGACCTAGGGCCAGTCTGGGTGATATACAAGACAGGGTTAAGGCGTGTTGTTAAGCTTCTTGTTTTTGTTCCTGTTCCTATCACAAAAATGCAGTAAAAGAAGAAATGAACCTATTTCTTCTTGTTTAAATCTATCACAGTCTGGCTAAGGAAGGCAGTAGGCAGTTTGACAAAGAAAAAGCCAAACCATTTGAAGAGGTCCCAACACTTGAGCTAAAATCTAGTAGACAGCCCTCCAGGAGTCCCACCCTTCTTAGGGAATTATAGTCATTTTTTTCTGGAATTCCTTGATAGAATGTTAAGGATTCAAGGAGACATAGGAAAGGCTGAAAGACTTGTGTAAGGCAATTAAGTAAATCTGTTTTGCATAAAGGTTCTGAATTTTAAAGAAAAATCACATTAAATTTAAAAGAAACAAAGACATGAGAATAATCAATATTATTTCTTCTTAAATGGAAACCATAAATGGATTGATTGGATCCAGATTCCTCTACATTCAGAGTACATTCACAAAAACTAATGGGGATTTCCATTCCCATTGACTATAATTGGTCTATTTTATGTATCATCAAATCTGGCTTCAGCCCAGGAAGATATTCTCCCAAGAATATATATATATATACTTAGGCATCTAGGTTATGATTCAGAAGGGAAGTGAGAACACGGTGCTTAAAAAACCCCGGAGGAGGAGGAAGACCAAGAGGAAGAAAACAGCTGAACTAAGATAGAAAATCAGCCCATATCAATATACCTGTATGTACATTGCTGGTTTTGAATGAGTGTGAGTGGGTGGATGTGTTTGTGTGAGCATTATGTACACATACTCCTTTGCTCAGAAGCCTTTCTCCAAATTACTTAGCACTCCATCTGTAAAAGCAGCAATTCTCATCTGGAATGTATCAGCCCAGTGTTCTGGCTCCCACCGCAGTTGTGGAGGGGATGGCTACATACTTTAGAGTCTTCAGATGCCCTGGGACAGGTTTCCATCTGCCCATATCTGACACTAAATATAACAACCATCGCTGCATTCTTGCCAAATTCTCAACCCTGCTCCTGTTCTCAGTCACCAGTGTAGACTTCAGTTTCCACTCAGCTAGGGGATATTTTCAGCCACAGAGGAACTGAAAGGAGGGGGTAGGAATAAAGAGAATTATTATTACTGTGTTGGCTTCTAAAGAGGAAAGCACCTGTGCCTCAAACACCAACTGCCTCATTTACTCCCAGTTTTGCTGGTAGGTATGTAGGTGAAAATCCCCCAGTTAGTGCAATGGGACATCAGACTCTTTTTCTCTAATAATTTTGTTTCATTAAGACATCTTTCCTAGTATTTATATGCTGTCCAAAAATCAGGTAGCTGGTTAAGCAGAGCCTTCTCTGTGGCAGCACCACATTTTCCTCAAATTTCCCCACATTTTTCTTAACTATGGAGTTCATGACTTGTTATGATTGGCTTTATTTTATGAGTGAGCAGAACAATACAAGGACAGCAGGAAACAGACAATCCAAAATAGAGTGGGCTTTCTTACTGAGCAGAGACAGGTGTAGAAAAAATAAATATGTTGAACACAGGATGGTATATTTTACACATGCATACAAACCCATAGAGCTAAACTGGAAAACAGGAGGACTTTGAATCCAGGAGCTCTTGTCATGATCTACTAAAACTATTACTCTTTTTTCGTTGATAATAATGGCCATATGTCTAGAAGAACAGGAGTAGTAGTTGAAGAAATCTGCAAGCCCAAGAGTCATGTAGCATATTTTCCAATTAATAAATGATATTAAAAGATATGTGCTTGTTGGTTAGAAAAGATACTGCAAGACTTTTCTGTTTTTTTAAAAATATGGATAAACACAGGTCTCCTCCTATAGATTATTGAATTAGAGAAAGCAGAAGAAATGGAGAATTGTTGGAGTATACAGTGGTATGTCTACCTACAAACGACTCTACTTACAAACTTTTCTAGATAAGAACTGGTGTTCAATATTTTTTTGCCTCTTCTCAAGAATCATTTTCTACTTACAAACCCGAGCCTCCGAAACAGTAACCAGAAAAGGCAGGGAGAGGCCTCCGTGGGGCCTCTCTAGGAATCTCCTGGGAGGAAACAGGGCTGGGAAAGGTGGAAAGAAGCCTTTGTGGGGCCTCTCTAGGAATCTCATGGGTGGAAACTGGGGCAGAAAAGGTAAGTAGAAGCCTCTGTGGGGCTTCTCTGGGAATCTCCTGGAGGAAATAGGGCCAAAAAAGGCGTGAAGAAGCCTCCATGGGGCCTCTCCACCCTCCCTATGGTTTCCCCAATCACACGCATTATTTTATTTTACATTGATTCCTATGGGAAAAGTTGCTTCTTCTTACAAACTTTTCTACTTAAGAACCTGGTCACGGAATGAATTAAGTTCATAAGTAGAGGTACCACTGTAATTGTAATCAAGTAGCCAAACTAAGTAAGTTCAACTATGCATTTCTTTGGAGGAAATCCAAAATGTGGAATATGGAAATCTTAACCCAACTTTCACTGCCGTTGGCCACAGAGATGGAGAATTAAGAGATAAAGATATCAGGTTTGGATAGCCTTTAACTTTGGATCCAATAGACCTGGCATTAAAAATTGGCTATATTTTTTGGTCGAAAGAAATGTTGAAATAAAAATGCAGATTTTGCATCATTTCTCCTTTACAGATGTTATTAGACAAAAGGAGTATTCAAGTATATAATCAGCAATGCTTATACTTACAAGAATGTATATGAGCCCAGCCCTGTAGTTAATTAAACTCAAGGGGCAAAAGTCTTTCTGCCCCTCCCTTCGTATCTGGATGGAAAATCAAAAATCAAAATACATTTTCCAATACGCATCTGATATGCTTTCTTTAATTCCCTAGGTTACTGCCTAAGTTTTAGGGGGTTGAGTTTCAAATCCTATTTCCATGACAATATTCTCACCTAGATTTTAGCCAAGGTTTCAATTATTCACATAACACCTTTATAGATTACTGGTTTTTTTTCATCAATGGAAATCTAGAGATGCCTGAGGACCATCAGCTCTGCCCAAACTTTGCAAGTTTCCACGGCTTGTTTACATAAGGAAAAGTCATACTGAAACTGGCTCTTTGCTGTATCTCAGGTTATTCCCAGGAAGTATGGAAGAAGCAAGAGAAGAAGCATTTATGGGAAAATACCAAGAAATAGTTTTCACCTTGACTCTGCTCACATAATTAGTACACAAAATGAGTAGTTCTCATTAGAGCAATGTTTCTCAAATAGTGAGGTGCCCCCCCCCGAGTGAGGGTGGATCAATATGTGCTTCTTTTTGGCACAGGGAGTAGGGGTTTTTATTGGCACCGACCAATAGCACACAGCACAGAGTAGGAGATATGAAGTGCAGATAACAAACCCTTAAGAGACACCATGGAAAAATATTAAAAGAGATGAAAAGAAAGGAGGAGAGAGACGGAGATAATGAGACAAACATAGGTCTCCCGAAAGCTGTGGAAATATGCTTGGCTTTACTATGACTACTGTGGGAGGCGAGGAAAGATCAGTATGTTTACTATGTCTAAAAATGTTGGCAACGGGCAGCATGAAGCCAAATAAATTAAGGCATCACTTAAACACAGTACACCCCAATCACGCTGATAAGCTGCTTGAGTTTTTTTCAGCGAAAACATGCTCAATATTGCAGGCAATCATCCTGGTGGAGAGTTTGGGGGGCACAAAATGTTTACTTCTTCCTGGGGGGGGGGTAACAGAAACATAATGTCATAGTGAAGATAGAAACAAAATCTGATCCAAATTTTCTATGGAGATGAGTTGAGGACCTTCACCAAACGGACTAATGGATACTTTGGTTTCCATCTACAGTAGATACTTATGCCTTTATACAAGACGCTTTCACTGAGTTTGCTACCAAGTGAAAGTGTTCATCAAGCAGCTTGTGCAGCTGAAGACAACGTGGGAAAGTCTTTCAGAGGATGGAGCTCTGACATAGGTCAGAAGGTTGAAAGGAAGTCTCTGCAACGTGGCCTGTTCCCACAACCTTAGCAGTCAGGTTCTATGGAAATGAATTGAAGCTTATATCGGGAAAGTTTACATCAGAAAGAATGACATCAGAGATGTTTGCATTAGAACACCACCTTTTAAAAATGTACATACACAACTATGTACCCTGTTCCCCCCAAAATAAGACACCCCCCTGATAATAAGCCCAATTGGGCTTTTGAGTGCAGGGCAATAAGGCCAAGCACTTATTTCAGGGTTCAAAAAAAATATAAGACAGGATCTTATTTTCGGGGAAACCTGGTAATTATGGGAAATTGCATGCAAAATTCTGTATATTATAAAAAGTTATGAATAAAGTACTAATCTACTAAAAACTAAAATTGATTAGATTTAAATGGATCGACATCATAGCCTTTGCTTGAAAGTTTGCCAGCTCTCCTATAGAAATTTCTGTTTCTTGTTTGGTTCCAGAGTTGCAAGTCCCTTGTGAGAAATTCTTTAGCAGATCTATGTAATGGCCAATGTATTTATTATTTACTTTCGTTTTATATGATTCATTCAGAAATCTTATCTTCATTGCTTAGAGGAAGGTAAACAATTACGAAATGTTTCTCATTAGACTTGAGATCCAACATCATAACATTAAAACCAAAAACAAAACTGGGTATCAGAATTTATTTCCATTCTATTTCTTCTTGCTTATTTGATAGTTTTTATTTTTGGTCTGTAAATGTTTCTTCTAAGATTTATGGGAGCTATTTTCAGGTTCATTTCCAAGAGTCTCAGTCTCTGGTCACTAGTATCTGCCGGCAAATCTTTGCTGGCACAAGAAATATGGTTGGCTGAGATTCAGAATTTACATTTCCGTTCTATCTTTTGATCTCAACTATTGGGTCAACAAATATGATAGATGAACTGAAGAGTAGGGAGATCTTTAATAAGACTTATTGGTAGTGTGGAGGGGTTATTCCCATGGAGTTGATTTCAGGGTGGGTATCAGCAGCGATTGTATTTAAGCACTGTTTCTATTCCCACCCCCTTATACTGTAGTTCTGTATCCATTTTTGGCTGAAACAACAGCTGCTCAATGCAAGAAAGTCCATTCTAGTTTTGGATTTTCACCAAAATAGGCCCATAAGGAAATACAACAAACAACAAACAAACAAAAAAGTGAGCTCATCTTTGCATTCAGCTTGCAGCTGCCCCAGAAACCAGCTGCAGTCCAACCTTCTTCGCAAGCTCTCCATGAAAACTCAAATGGTCTATATTAGGTAGTACAAACAGGAAGGAGAATTGTGTTTTTGTGATAGCAGTATCTGACTTGGTTTTCCTTTTTCGTGGAAAAGAACACACAGCATTGTGCATGTTTCTCTGCAAATTATTTTCCTTAATTAAAAAGAGAAAGTAATTGATAGAATTTTTCCATAGAGCTTGGCTTCTGGTGACTAAGGTAAAGGTAAATATTTCCCCTATACCAGTCGTGGTGAACTTATGGCAAGGGTGCCAAAGGTGGCACATGGAACCATACTTGCTGGTACACGAGCAGTTGCCCTAGCTCAGCTCCAATGTGCATGTGTGTGCCAGCCAGCTGATTTTTGGCTCACACAGAGGCTTTGGGAGGGCATTTTTAGCTTCCAGAGAGCCTCCAGGGGGATGCGGAGGGCTTTTTTACCCACCCCCAGCTCCAGGGAAGTCTTTGGAGCCTGGGGAGGGTGAAACTACTGGGCCCACCAGAAATTGGGAAACAGGCTGTTTCCAGCCTCCAGGGACAGAGGAAGCTGTTTTCACACACCCCAGGCATTGAATTATGAGTGTGGGTACTCATACATGCACAATAGCGCCCCCCACCCCAATGCATTTTACCATGCAATAGTATAAGGGCAGATTATTTATTTTTAAAAAAGTTTATTTAAGCTTTTATTATTTCAAACAGAAAGTCAAATCGTTGTTCTTACAGATCCAATACCGTTTCGGTTATCACATCATTATTACAATTCCTTCCATTGTGTCACGAGCAAACCAAATACAGTACAAATAAAATCCTTATATCGATATATAATGGAATGTTGATATTTCTTAGTTTTTTGCATTTACACTTCTACTCTATATTGTCAACACGGAACACTGTTACCTTCCCAGCAATGGGGTACCTATTAATCTACTTGCATTTGCATGTTTTCGAACTGCTAGGTGTGTAAGAGCTGTAGCAAGTAACGGGGTCTCATCCCATCATATAGCACTTGGGTCTCAAATCTGGGCTATCAGCTTTCCACTTAACATGCTCAGCTTGTCTTTAACCACTGGGCCATCGTGCCACCTTCTGTTGAACATCTTCTGACGATTCTTTAGTTACATCTATGAAGGGGGAACAATATAGAAATAGCTCATCATAGTCTTCTTCTAGGACCATGATGATGAACCTATGGCACGTATGCCACAGGTGGCATATGGAGCCATATTGAAAGGCACATGAGGCATTGTCCAACATGCATGTGTACACTGGCCAGATGATTTTCAGCCTTGGAGAAGGCAGTTTCGTCCTCTGGAGACTTCAGGGAAGCTTCCCTAAAGTCCCAGAGTGCAAAAAAAACCCCACCAAATGGGCAAACCAGATGTTTGGAAAAATGGACTTCCATTTTGCCCGTTGTGCTGTTTTTTGCACTCTGGAGGCTTCGGGGAAGCTTCCTGAAGCCCCAGAGTGTAAACAACAGCACAATGGGCAAACCGGACAACCATTTTTTTCAAACTTCAGGTTAGCCTGTTTGGCCAGTTTTTCACCATCCTGGGCTTCAGTGAGGCCTGTGAGCATGTATCAAGGAAGAAGGGATTGTGCACATGTGCAAGGGCAGCATGGGAGGATATGCATGCATGGGGGAGAGAGAATGGGCATGGGCACATGTGTGCGTGCTAGTACACCTACCCACCCCCTTTTGGCACGCGAACTAAAAATGATTCACCATCATTGTTCTAGGACAGGGGTAGGCAAAGCTGGCTCTTCTATGACTCGCTAGCACAGGAATTCTGGGAGTTGGAGTCCATATGTCATAGAAGAGCCAACTTTGGCTACCCCTGTTCTAGGACACTGTTAGGTCTCACTTCTGAATATGTATACAGGGGGTCCCCGACTTACGACATCGATCTGAACTGAAACCTTTGTTTGCCCAAGAATCTGGAAAAGTGTTGACACTAAGGCTGAGCCCATATCATATTGAGATACTGGTTTGAATTTGCCAATTTGATGTGTTCCTTAGGAAGCAGACCATCAAAGTTCTTGGTCCAGAAGTATCTATTCTGATACTTCTTTTGATGAGCACAGGTTTTTCAAGCAGTCCCCTTCGCTTTAAATAACTGAAGTTTTGTGAGATGCGTAACCGTGTGAAAAAGATAGAGAGAAAAGAAGAGAAGGAGAAACACAGTTCAAGCAGAGAATTCCTGTCCTTGAATTATCGTTTTCTATGATTATTTAAAGAAATAAAAATGGCATAACTAATGGAAGAATTTTAAATTGTAAACACACATATGCAGAATAAATAGTTCTGAATGTAGATTTTATTGAAGTACTCTTCCATTATAACCTCAACCTTCCTCTGTCATAACCTTTTCCTTTTCTATAGTAGCCTCAGGCAGTTAATTAAGCAATTGTGCCATTTTTCTGAAAAATCCTGATAAGATATAATCACCTGCCTGACATATTTTGCGGTACTGGGAAGTTACTGGCTAATGGGAACTTCCTTTACCTTCCATCACATCAACCAAATCCCACAGACATTTGTGAAGCTACACAAAAAAAAGGCTTTACTTGGAGCAAGGCTTGGGAAATGTTTGATAGTTTAATAGTTGATATGTGCTCCTGTAGGAAAGTCATATGCTAAGAAAAATATCTCAGTTTTGAGCTTCAGCCAATTACAGTTACAAATCCCTCTGTCTTTGCTTCATTTCATGGTTATTTTTTTTTTTCTCAGTGAAGGTATTCCTGTTGGCTATCAATCCAAAAACATTAGTGATCAACTGCAAATGAATTGATTAAATCATCTCTAGATAATGGTGGAAATTATTACATTTGCTGAACAATATAGAAACATAGAAACATAGAAGACTGACGGCAGAAAAAGACCTAATGATCCATCTAGTCTGCCCTTATACTATTTTCTGTATTTTATCTTAGGATGGATATATGTTTATCCCAGGCATGTTTAAATTCAGTTACTGTGGATTTACCAACCACGTCTGCTGGAAGTTTGTTCCAAGGATCTACTACTCTTTCAGTAAAATAATATTTTCTCACGTTGCTTTTGATCTTTCCCCAACTAACTTCAGATTGTGTCCCCTTGTTCTTGTGTTCACTTTCCTATTAAAAACACCCCTCCTGAACCTTATTTAACCCTTTAACATATTTAAATATTTCGATCATGTCCCCCCTTTTCCTTCTGTCCTCCAGACTATACAGATTGAGTTCGTTAAGTCTTTCTTGATACTTTTATTTGTTTGTTTGTTTGTTTGTTTGTTTTGTCCAATACACAATGAGGGTTTTAGTGGGTATATATATATATATATATATATATATATATATATATATATATATATATATATATACACACACACATAGTAAAATACATGATGAAGGTTATAGAGGAGATACTCATAGTAAAATATATCTAAGAAAGAATAGAAAAGAAGATATAGTAATAGAACATATCAATGAAAGAATAGACAAAGAGATATAGGAATAGAAGAAAGGTATAGGAGATACTATATAATTCTAAAAAAAGAAGATGTTTATTTTTCTTCCAACTGTAGAAATAAATCAATAATTAATATCAATGTCAGGACATCTATTCTGTTACAATCCATTCTCTAATGTCTAAGAAATTGAAGATGTCTAATGTACACTTCAGATATCCAATGGACTTCAAAAGATAACTCCTGCAGTTCCTGATTCCATGGCTCAAGGCTATCAAAGTAGAATGATTGAATCTCTATACAAACATGGAAGATATAGGATATATCTTTTTAATTTTCAAGGCAGACAGTAGGATTATCATCCATTTATAACATTTATTACTATTGAAAGTTAAATCATAATCTTTTTTTACAAGCTTAATGGAAGTTAAACAGTTTAAATAAATCAAACAAGTAGACACCAAGGCAGTTTCCTCCCATCCACCCATCCATACTATTATTCTGCTACACACATAATTTCCAGAGCACGGTCCATGGCTAATGATATCTATCCATGTAGCAGGACTATATTATTATTATCCTTTTCATATTTCCTATTATCCACTCCTGTTGGTGTTTTATGCCTATCACTTTGTTGGTTGTATTTTATAATGTATGATAGTATCTTATGATTTATGATTTAATCACTTCATTGTTTGCACGTATGCTTACCCACTGAAGATAAATTCCTTGTCATATGTGGCCTATAAAAATATGCTATGCTATGCTATGCTGTGCTATGCTAGGCTAGGCTATGCTAGGCTAGGCTAGGTTTGGCTAGGCTAGGCTAGGCTAGGCTAGGCTCGGCTCGGCTAGGCTAGGCTATTATTCTATTCTTATTCTTGTTCTATTCTATAGTAACCACAAGTTAGAATGTATTAGCAAAAATACACCACAAGCATCCAAATCAACTTTGCTCAAAACCTTTTGCCGTTTTGCCTTATTCAAAACCCGGCTTTAATATCTAGGGAAATGCAATATTGATGCAGAACAAGGCTCTGAAGATGGGCATTTCAAAGCACTGGTATTCCTGATATTTCTCCTCCAATATTAGTGAGAAATAATGTATTAGAGCAGGACCATAAGTTGCAAACAGTAACATTTAAATGGGAAATAAATAAATAAATAATAATAATAATAATAATAATAATAATAATAATAATAATAATAATAATAATAATAATTTAGATCTCCTAAGGCCCTTGAATGCACTTGGAATACAATGGCTGCTATATGTGGGTTAGCAGATTTCTGTTCTACCATGCAGGCTATTATAAATAATTACTTCTACCACATAAAAAAGTTTCCTGGCTTTGTTGAAAAGACTGATTGAGATTAGAGATTGACTCTTCTGCCTGTAATCATTAGGAGCAATCCACTGGAGAGGAGCAATTCGTATTACTAGAATTAGGGAAATAATTATTTTTTTATGTTTCTGAAGATTAGACATAATCTAAAAACAGCAGTAAATAGAACCATAACTCCACATTGGGAATTATTCTGAGCAGGACACCAGGTGGCTTAAATGGAGTTTTCAAATAATTAACCAAGGATTTGGTCTCCCCACCCCCACCCCCACCCTGGCTATCATTTAAACAGCATCTTGCCTTTTAAAGAAACCTGGAGAAAACCCCCATACACTGCTGTGTTATTTTAGTTGATCCTAATAAATCTTGCTATTATTGATGGGCAAACCGAACCCGCACAATTCGGGTCCGTACTGAATTTTGCGGTGTTCGGTATGCCGAACACGAACCTGAAATTTTTTGAAACTTCGGGCAAAGTTCGGGGTCACATTCGGCGTTCGGAGCGTTGATGTCGCCAGCAGGTTGCTAAGGATGCCAAGGTGATCACTTCCTGGATTCCATGGAATCCAGGAAGTGATCACCTTGGCGTCCTTAGCAACCTCCCAGTGATGTCAAGGCTCCGCCCCTGGAATCTCTTCGTGGGAGGGATTCCCCAGCTCCTTCAAAGGGAGGTCTTCACATAAAAATAAACATTGTTATTTTTACAAAAAAAAGGACGCCACAGCGGCGCTGCAAGCAAAGGGCAGTCCTGTTTTTTAAAGCAATTTATGAAATCAAAGCCACACAAAAATTCTAGACATTCATATTTCTTCCATGTACAATTTCTAGCTAGATTACATGTTAATTAACACATCACATAGCCTGACTGTATCAAATGTTGTTATTTTTACATCATACCTATCTCATATAATTGCCTTTCAATTGTTACATAATGACTGCTAGCAAATGTCAAAAATTGGTTTAATTGCAAGATATTGTCAGTTGCTAAAACTTCAGTTAAATGCTTTGTTAAAATGTTGTGATAATCTTTTAAACAAAACTTCACAAAAGGGATTTGCTGGCTGTTTTATTTAAGTCATTTTGAACATCGCAGGTGTTGTCAAATACATTGATTTAACTTTGATTTTTCTCTTGACGAGTATCATTCTTCATAGGTAAATCTGATTGAATCTGTACTGAATCTCAGAAGTTAGACATTGTTTTGCTATAATGAGATTAAAACATTCAAGAGGATAGAGGAATGTTTCCCTAAAAGAAAGTAATAAAATCAGTACTTGTTTAATTTATTTTAATCAAAGGCAGTCTGCTGGAAAAATACAGTACAAGCAGTTTTATAGAATTGATCAAGAAAGTTTCTTATATTGGAACTCATTACTTCATAAATTAGCTGGGAGGGCTTCATGTCTTGAGCCACTGTATTAATACTAAATAAATGTATAAATTGGTACATGTGGATCTGAATAAGTGTATATATTTGTATAAAGGATCCTATTCATAAATAATTAGCTATCAACCCAGATTAAAAGAATAGTGACTGTTTTAAGATTCTTCCTTCTTGAAGTCATGTCCTCTCCTTCCTTTAACAATCAATTGGTCAAATAAGTGAAAATAAACTAAAAGTTTAAAGAATGTCCAGCCTAAATGGTGGAAAAACTGTGGCCTTTGTAGTACTTTGGCTTTGACTGATCCTAATCACTATACAGTAGTACCTCTAGATATGAGCTGCTCCACATGCGAGTATTCCAAGTTACGAGCCATGACAGGAGCGAAATTTCTGTTCGACACCCGAGCTCAAATTCGGGATACGAGCCGAGCTTCCACTAGGTGGCGCATGAATCCTTGCTTCTGGTTATCTCGGTGGGGGAAAAACAAAGTCTAAATGCATTCATTCGAGATCCGAGTTGATCGACATACGAGCTCGGTTCTGAAACGAATTAAACTCGTATCTAGAGGTACTACTGTACAGCCAATTTGATGTTGTGGTTAAAGTGCTAGCTAGAAACCAGAAGAATCTGAGTTCTTGTCTTCCTTCAGGCATGAGAGCTAATGAGTGACTTTGGGATGTGTTCTATCTATGTGAGGAATTCCCAGAAAATGAGTTCACACATATGACCAGTCAGAAAGATATAAGAAGGCAAAATATATTGGTAGAAATTGTTCATAGCATTAAATAATTAAAAGTGAAAGAAACATTATCAGGAGCTGGGCAGCGGTCCGTGGCTAATGACGTTTTCCATCTAGAGTCCAAGAGCTCATTAAAAGTCTCTTTGAAGGGTCTATTAATCACTGAAAACTCACAGCATTTTGGCAGAAGTCCTGGATGAGCTATTTAAAAGATCTCTCCAGCATGGAGTCCACACTTTGTCATTGCTGGAACATTGTCCTTCGCACTGATTCCTTGCGAGATCTCCCCTTATATAGTCACCAGGCATGGCTAAGTGTTCTATAGAGCTATTCACACCCAAACCTCTTTCTTCTCAAATAATCCTGTCTGGTCAAAGTTCTGTGCATTCTTGTGTCTCTAAGTGGTACTTCATCATCTCCTGAGTTATTCACTAACACCTCTGAGGGTGCTACAGTCTCTGATTGGCTTCCAGTCTCTAACTCCTCATCCTTTCCACTCTCAGACTTGGGTGCCAAGAACACTGGCCTAGGATACTAAAACACATCTGTCTCTTGATCTTTGAAATCCGTAATCAGTTGACCAGCCACAACAGGATGGTCATTCTCTCTCAGTCCAATATATCTCATGACATTCTGGGCTTGAGGGAAATAGGGTTACTATTAATAGGATGTATTAAGTAAGTGGATCACCTTGAGTTGGCAAAGGGGGGGGGTGTAAAAATGCCACAAATAAATATGTAAAATTATTCTGAAGGGTCAAATAAAAATATTTGAAACATAGAAACATAGAAACATAGAAGACTGACAGCAGAAAAAGACCTCATGGTCCATCTAGTCTGCCCTTATACTATTTCCTGTATTTTATCTTACAATGGATATGTGTTTATCCCGGGCATGTTTAAATTCAGTTACTGTGGATTTACCAACCACGTCTGCTGGAAGTTTGTTCCAAGGATCTACTATTCTTTCAGTAAAATAATATTTTCTCATGTTGCCTTTGATCTTTCCCCCAACTAACTTCAGATTGTGTCCCCTTGTTCTTGTGCTCACTTTCCTATTAAAAACACTTCCCTCCTAGACCTTATTTAACCCTTTAACATATTTAAATGTTTCGATCATGTCTCCCCTTTTCCTTCTGTCCTCCAGACTATACAGATTGAGTTCATTAAGTCTTTCCTGATATGTTTTATGCTTAAGACCTTCCACCATTTTTGTAGCCCGTCTTTGGACCATAGTTCCCTTTAAGCTGAGCAGTGAGCAATGGCTCACTTAAAAATCATCATCAACTCAGAGTTTTTCAAACCTGCCCAGAAGCCGAGAGGGAAAGAGTGAGAGGGAAAGAGTGCCGCCCAGTCCCGAAGGGACTGCCGCTCAGACACTATACTTTTCCGCCCACCCCCCAAAAAAATTAGAGGGAACACTGCTTTGGACCCGTTCAATTTTGTCAATATCTTTTTGTAGGTGAGGTCTCTAGAACTGAACACAGTACTCCAAATGTGGTCCACATAAGCCAGCTTTCTCTGTGCAATTGTTCGTTTTCTTCCTCCTTTTTATGATCTTATATTAAAAAGGAATTTCCTAGCCAGACACTAAGAAACCTGGAGACCCTTGAAGTATCAAGGGAAACTGAGAGAAGGGAATGTCTGATCAAGCTAAGTTCACTATAGTTGACTGAAGACAAGCAGAGATAAATCAGATGAAGAGATCCTCAGTAATATGGTGGAGTGGGTAATGTGAGAGAGAAAAAAATCTATTCAAACTATTTGGTAGGAAGGTAACAGCATTCCATGTTCCTCAGATGGCCACAAGATCATAGAAATTTCTTTGGATAACACTGCCTTCCTTGCGCAAGAAACAGAGAAGAGTGCTGCCCCCTAGAGTTGAAACGAATGGACAAGGGAATATTTTTACATTGTAGTGAGTTCTGAATTAGTTTATTACTGGTTTGCACATGCGCGAAGTGGAATCTTTCACTGCCACCATCATTTCTAAGAACTGCTCTGAAGTGGGAACAACCCACCATTGCTTTACATTTACCTTTAATTACTGAAAAATATATGGAAGTGAGAAAGGCAAAGAAAGATTTCCCAATAAAGTATATGCTATACTGTACAAAATCTATAAAAACAAATACTGTATACTATAATCTATACAATAATATATTTCTTTTTTCATGCACAGAGTTGGTTAACATGGAAAGACTGACTTAATGAAAGTATTTGGATGTTCAAAATGGTGCAATTTAGGAAAAATAAGCATGGAGGAAGGAAGGAAGGAAGGAAGGAAGGAAGGAAGGAAGGAAGGAAGGAAGGAAGGAAGGAAGGGAAAAGGCTTGCAAGCAATGCATAGGAAATTCTGAAGAGGAGGAATAGTAGTGGGAATTCAAACATTGGTTTAATACCTGTTTGAATTTTGTTTCCAATATGTTTACTGAAGTTCAAAACAAAATATATTTTCCATTTTGTGCAAAACTCTAACAATTAACAGTATTACGTATAGGATGAGGCAATTGAGAGTTGGAATGCCCAAATATGGTAAGCACACTCGGTTGGAAAATGCTGGACCAAGTAATTATAGTTATTACTTTCCTGTGCTAAAATATTTTACAGAATAAGTTGGGGAGAATTAAAATACACAAGAGAGTTTCTGGTTAATTGCTTTCCAAGTAACTCTATAATTATATTTGTATTTATCTCTCCTATATATTTATATCCTGTATTTCTTCAAGAAAGCTAGCAAATATAACCATGATTCATTAATAATATAATTGGCAAGAGGTGTACTACACACTGAACCATAGACCAAGCACACAATCTATCAGTCTTGGTAAAATACAGTTCATTTGAGGCTCCATGCATTAAGCAAAGTCAGGGTTTCTGAATGGTTTTTCACCTTAGTCAATGGTACATTTTAGTCTTGACTGCTCTGTAAAATAGTCCTACAAAGGTACTTCTTTAAGATGGCATTGTATATTAAATTAATTTACAAATGAGACAAGACAGGCTTGTTGTGTTTAACTACCAGTCTGTCCATTCTGCACTACCCAAAAGTCAATTACCTGATTTGCTTTCAGCCTATATCTTTGAAAATATTGACATCAGAGGTGGATTCCTATGGATGCAGTCCAGTGCTCTGCTCTGGTAGTGGCCCACCAATTGCGCAATTTGGTTGCGATGGCTCTGATACTGTCTTTGCCGGTCCATGCCTGCCGCCATCTTTTTTTTCTTATTTTCATGATTTTTTTGGTTCTCTGAGAATACGCAGAAGGAAAATTATTCTACTGCGCAGAAGCAAAATCTCATGAGAGACACATGCATGTGCACAAAACATCACGATGCGCATGCAGCGCACTGGTAGCACGGTAAGAGGAACCCACCTCTGGTTGACATATTTCTTTTTCTCCTCTTACCTTCAGGTTTGAGACCTGAATGCTGTGCAATGGGGTGACCTCCCATTATCTGCCCCAGCTTCTGTCCACCTAGCTGTTCAAAGGCATGCAAATGTGAGTAGATTAAATATATATATCATTTCTGTGGGAAGGTGACAGTATTCCATGCACCTTAGCATATACAGCGGTACCTCTACTTACGAACTTAATTCGTTCCATGACCAGGTTCTTAATTAGAAAAGTTTGTAAGAAGAAGCCATTTTTCCCATAGGAATCAATGAAAAAGCAAATAATGCATGTGATTGGGGAAACCACAGAGAGGGTGGACGCCCTGTTTCCTCCCAGGAGATTCCTAGGGAGGCCCCACAGAGGCTTCTCCCCACCTTTTCCGGCCCTGTTTCCTCCCAGGAGATTCCTAGAGAAGCCCCATGGAGGCTTCTCCCTGCCTTTTCTAGTTACAGTTTCGGAAGTTCTGGTTTGTTAGTGGAAATGGTTCTTGAGAAGGGGCAAAAAAATCTTGAACACTCGGTTCTTATCTAGAAAAGTTTGTAAGTAGAGGCGTTCTTAGGTAGAAGTACCACTGTAGTCATGTTGGCCACATGACCAGGAAACATCTTTGGACAACATTGCCTAAGAAATGGAGACAAACACTGCCCCCTGGAGTTGGCCCTGACTGGACAGGAGAAACGTTTACCTTTACTTTTCATTTTCCACTCTTATTTTTAAATATTTCAATAAATTATATTAAAAATAAGGAAGTTTGGCATGTTATTGATTTATACCAACTACCACACAGAATCAGATTTACTATGCTAGTTTGATTCACTATGCTAGTCTTGTATTTGGAAAGCTTTTTATCTAACACCCGAGAAAAAAAAGTTTGCCATCCCTGTTCTGCCGGCATGTCTCAACTGCCTGTAATTACAGGGTAATTAGTCCAAGAAGACACACACCACACGATAAAAGGAAAACCCAAAAGTTTTTATAAACAGAAAAACAGAAACAGCTCCCTTTTTAAATGTCAAAGGGATTTTCTGGTACACAAAAGACCAGGTTAAATGCAGTCCAATTACTTACCCAATAACTGGGAAATTGAGTCCAATTCTAAAGTCCAGAAAGTCCACACACACAATCCCAAACAGCAAAAACCATGATCTTGATGAAACAATGAATCAGATAAACTGCCATGAGGCTACACCAGGCTGCACTTTTATCTGTAGCACTAATTACAGCAGTCCCACTCAACCACAGGTGGCCTCATTTTCTCTTGTAATAATCCTTCAGTTGTTGTCTCCTATGCATCACTCTACGCATGCATGGATGTGTCATTAATTCTTGTTCAGAATCCAGGGATGATACAGATGACTGATCTCCTCTTGGGCTGTCTGCCAAACTCCCCTCTTCCCTGTCATTCATGCTTCCTTGGTCAGAGGAGACTTCGTCATCAGATTCTACTGGGAGCAAAACAGGCCTGCGGCATGTGGATGTCTCCCCCACATCCACCTCCACATTCCTTGGGCAGGAGCTGGGCCAGAGCTAACCACAACACATCCCTATCCTAGCCTGATGTCCATCAATTGTGTGGGCTTGACATTCCCATGATTCTGTGGTGGCTGGGGATTTTCGGGTGGAAGTTAAAGAAATCTAGGAGAGGAGCCCTGTCAGTTGTGTTATTATCTATCCCTTCTTTTGCTGCCCTATTCCCTACTATGCTGTCTTTTCCCCTCCCACCTGCTTCTCCATTTCTCCTCCCAAATTAAGAAGTCGGGAATCCCCGTTTAATACAGTAAACAACCCTTCTATTCTTGCCTTCATAATAAAGCTGGAAACGACAGGGTTTCTTTCCTCAGAAAATAGTAAATAAGCACCATATGTCATCTAACAAACTTCTGTCTTCATATATATGTGAACTTAATTGGCCTGACAAAATATTTTCAATCATTTGGTTGAACATAGCTGGTTTTGAGTAATTATGTTTACCATGCTGTCTTAATTTATAGTCAACAATATTAAGTAACACAGTTGCTGCTAAAGAACAATCTTGGCAGGGATAGGGTGGGGGTGGTAGTGTATTTGACAGTGTGTGTGTGTGTGTGTCCACCGCTTTCTTAGCACAGAGCAAGCAGTCTTCTCTGTTTCCATTTAAGTATAGCTGGAATAAATATAGAGTACAATATCAGTGCGTTGAAAGACATATTGCAGGACGATAATGCATTTGCCAAGATCAACCGGGGTCTAGCTGAAAGAGAGAGAGAAGGTCTCTCAGATAAGCAATAAGGTGGCATAAGGGAAAAAAGTTTTCAGGTGAAACTGAATTTATGTGCTCAACCAAAGGAGTCGAAAGCAGAGGGCATGGACAGAAATAGAGGAACCCACCATAAATGGTCAACTTTATCATTTGTTACTGTTCTGTCTGGGTCACTTCAGAAGCCAATACCAACCCAAAAAGAGAATCCAGACACACTGGTAAAAGGCAAAGGCAGTTTTATAAAATTCAAGAAAAACACAGGTAACAGAAAATGTCCTTACGAACAGGAAAATGCTGTATCTTCAGATATATCCACGAAGGTCAAAAGTCCATGCAGCAATACAGAATTCTTGCTGCCAAGCCAAGGCTGTAGATAGCAGACCTATACCTCCCACGGATCTTCCAAAGCTGCTGGGCCACAAGCCAGGAACAGAGACGCCGAGAAACAAGACAGGATAACGCCACGCCAAGCTGATAACACTCCACATGGCTTAAAGGGCTTGCCTGCCTTTTAAACCCTGCTGATGAGTACCACACCCAAACCCAGCTGTTTCTACTTCAATGGTGAAAATATCTCTTTAACTGCTCCTTTCGTTGCTCTGAACGTCGCTGTCTCATGTCAATGACAGCTTGTGCATCATCACCTAATGACTCCAAGCTACTGGCTGGGGAGAGCCCCCCCCCCCCTCCCCGGGGCTCTCATGCTGTTCTCCTTCATCCCATTCCTGATTTTCCTCTCCCCCATCCGACTGTTCAGCCCCCTCCTCTGCGCTGTCATCCTCCTCCGGGCATGGAGCCAGCAGAGACACAGCTGGTCCCTGAGCAGCCTCAGGCTGAATCACAACAGTTACCAGAGACTGCATCAACATGCGACAAGATCAGATAAAGGAGTGTTTATGCATATGTTTTGTGAATGCCCGATAGTGCAGGAATTTTGGCAAAAAGTGCAAGAGGACATCAATAGAATGCTAAACATACAATGGACAATCACTAAGGAAATGGCAGTACTAGTTAAAAGCAATGTGATGGGAGAATTTAGAGAAATAAAACAAGCAGCAATAGAAAGCGCTTATAGTTTTGGGTTGGAAGGATGCGACAAAATGGACAATGCAAAATTGGTATAGGTACCTGGTGGACCATATTCAATTTGAAATCATGGATAAAAGGATAAATTTGGATAATGAAACTGAATTGAGACAACTGATGGGACGGTGGGACAAGGTAAGACGATGTATGATGAGTAGAATCCGAGACCAAGTCATAAGAAATAAATTGGAATCACTCTATAATATGTAAATAGATATATTGCTCTTAGGTCAAAGTGGATTATATAAGAAACATCCCCGATTGGTGGTGGGGTATGTGTGTGTGTCGGGGTGGTGGGCACATTTCATTATGCACTGTTTTATGTTGTGTGTATATTAAACTTGTTAAAAATTAATTAAAAATATTATTTAAAAAAACATGCAGCAAGATCTATCTTCAATTTCTGGACTCAATTCTTGGCTAGCATCTAGATTTGGGATGCATTTACCTCCTTCAGTTCTACCAAACTATATTCCTTTTAACTAATTTTATTTTTAAAACTATTCTTTATATTTTAACTATTTATTTTTGATATGCTTCATATCCCCTATATAATTCAAAAACATTCTTGGGGAAAATAAAGAACAGGAATTTGTAGCTTATTGAGACTTGAGTTCGGCTATTTTCTGACAATGGATGGGTGTATCCAGGGGTGGGTTGCTCCCCGGATGGGGGGGAACACAGTAGGGTAGAAAAATGGAGCTCCACCCCAGAGCACTCAATTTGTACTGAAAGATGAAAGAAAATGCAGGGCATCCTGCATAAATCATATCCACAATGTGGTAGTAAAAATTTTGGTAGCTCTTCACTGAGTGTTTCTATAACATGCTCTCAATAGTCAACTGCGCCAAATTTCACTAGTTTTCCAAATATAGTTCTTCTCCAATTCCCATCATGGCCAGTGGCAAAGAATATTGGGAGTTGTAGTTCAGCAACATTTGGAGGATCCTGAGTGATTTCCTAGTCCTAAAATCCTAATGAACTTGAGCACCTAAGTTATATAAAACAAATGAATAATACATGGCCCATCAGACATTGTTGAGACAGATGGGAAATTTTTGAATAGACAAACAAACACTGTGGGTATGTCTTAATGGTCATGTGACTGGGTGGGAGTGGCTTGAACGATCATCATCATTCAAGTGAACTGTTAAGTCCTCGACTTAGAATCTTAACAGTGTCACTTGGTGGGGTGACAATTTGCTTCGTGTATCCCGTGCTCTCCTTCCTGGATCGCCCCCCGCCTCAGGCTGGGTACCTAGGTGAACGGGTGCTGCCAGAAGCATAATGCTGCCAGTGCGGCTTCCACCCACACCCTCTGCTTGCACCTCAGGCAGGAGGTGACCACATGAGGCTGGAGGGGAGCCGGGCAGGAAAGAGGGAAGCTTCTCCGAGGCCAGGAAGGAGGAAAGAGGAAAAAAGCAAGGAGCATAGACGCAGCAGCAGCAGAGAAAAAAAGGAGAGCCAAACCAAGACCAGTAATTCAGGAACTGTCAGCTGCTGATCAGCTGGAGCTGCGCACACATCTTCATTTCCGCCAGTGGAACTGCATTCCACCCCGCCCTGCTTGCTGCCCACCCCTGGATAAGAGTACTCTAAGGTCTTTGACAGGGTGAGGGTTAGCTATGAGTTCATTTTCCTTCTGTGCATGCTCAGAGAGCAAAAAAAATTAGCCAAACATTAGAAAAAAAAGATGGTGAGCTGCACGGACCAGCAAAGATAGCACCGGAGCCATCATGTGCAAATTGCACAAGCGGCGGGCCACTACTATGGTAGTGCACTGGACCTTAACGATACTCTGTTTCCCCGAAAATAAGACAGTGTCTTATATTAATTTTTGCTCCCAAAGGTGTGCTACATCTTATTTCCAGGGGATGTCTTATTTTTTTTTTCAATGAAGAAGAATTCACATTTATTTCTGAACAAAAATAATGAACATTTATAATATACTGTACAGTAGTTGTCATCACAAACCACCATAACCAGACAAACTGTGAATCCTTTCAAGAATTTCTTACTACTGCCATGCCATTATGTACTACTACCATGTTGGATGTGTTTTAAATCTGATTGATGCAGCATTTTTGGATGCAATTTACAGACAGCAGTGTTATATATGTTCTGTTCAGGAATGCTGCGAAATGAAACGTTTCCTTATTTTCAGGGGATGCCTTATATTAGGCAATTCTACTAAATCTCTCCTATGTCTTACTTTCAGGGGTGACTTATTTTCGGGATATCAGGATATTGGTGAGGTCCGGTGCACCACCTTAGTAGTGGCCTGCCGCTTGTGCAATTTGCACATGATGGCTCCGGTGCTATATTTGCGGGTCCGTGCAGATCACCATCTTTTTTTCTAGTGTTCTCTGATCAGAACACAGAATAACAGAATTGGAAGGGAACTTGGAGGCTTTCTAGTTCAACCATCTGCTCAAACTGAAGTTTTTTGCAAGGTCAGTCTTTTTAAAAGACTCCAGTGTCGGAACACCCACAACGTCTGAAGGCGTTGATATTCCACTGGTTGATTTTTCTTACTATCATCACATACTAGCCTTGCAAAAAAACCTTTGCTGAATGTTTGCTAGCAAAAGCCACTAAGGTTGAATCAATCAGAACAACTACCAAAAAAAAAATGGAACCAATTTGGAGTACACTTCAGATTTCCTTTAACCTACCTGACTTTCTCTGAACTGTGATTTGGTAAAGATGTTTGGCGTTGATGTGCTGTGTTTGCAAAAATAGTGGGATGTATTCAGTGAAGGGCTACAAAAAAAAATTATTACCACGTGTGTGGCTTGCCAGCCATGTGACCAGGTAGGAGTGGCTTGATGATCATGTGGCCAGGGATTACTTAAAGGTCATGTGACTGGCTTAAAGGTGGCCAACCTGATGTCACTCATGTCAAGGGTTAGAGTTAGGGTGCCTGGCCTCTCCTCGCCTCAAATAGATACAATTTCCCTATCTATTTACTATTACTGAACATCCAAAATAAACTCTTTTTGATATACTAATTCTATGTATATATGCCATATGTGTATATACATATTACACACAGGCACACAAAAATATACATTATCTACTATATAAATTTTATTTGTTTATTTTGTTTATTTATTTATTTTGTCCAATACACAATACATATTGAGGAGAATAGACATGTAGTAATATATATAAAGATAATATGTAAAAATAGAGGAGAAGATATATATATGAAAGGAAGAAAATATATATGATATATGAGATAAAGGAAAGACAATTGGACAGGGGATGAAAGGCACACTAGTGCACTTATGTACGCCCCTTACTGACCTCTTAGGAACCTAGAGAGGTCAACCGTGGATAGTCTAAGGGAGAAATGTTGAGTATGTAGACACATGCACGCACACGCACAACTCTTCTAAAATTATACACATTCAACCTCATTTACTGCGATAGGAAAAACATACCCAGAGCCCAAAAGAGAAAAAAAGAAAATAATTCAAAAATTTTCTACCAGTATTGCATACCTGACCGTATCAATAGAAGCCCATCACTGGATGTGTTAAAGATTTTTGGAGAATAAATAACAAATTGATATGGGCCATTCTAGTTAAACAGAAAAACACATTTAATATTCCTACCTGGCTGACTGATAACACTACATTGTAGGCAATCATTCATTGGTGGAAGCAGTCATGGGTTTTGCTTCCTTCGTTTTGGTCTTTCCTGTCTAAACAACAGTTTATGCCTAGGAAGCATATTAACTGCAATTAACAGGCCCTCTTCTGCAGGGTGGGGGTTGGGGAGAGTGAAAGTAGCCAGTATCTTGGCCAGGATATGTATTTCAGGAACCAGAAGTCCTGTGCCATTTCAAAAGGACTAATTATCAGACAATGGATACACACACATCTTACAGATCCAGCAGTCAGGATGTACTCAGCTGTCCTTTTCACTCTAACAAGGGACGTTTGTACAGAACTGCCAAGGAAGTTGTCATTTCTGCGTCCGCTATGCTACTAACCTTTGTCAAGAATGCTAATGTCAGAGCAGAAAAGGCTCAGTTATGTTGAATGTCCTTTCTTTGGGGGAAAAAATAAAGAAAGAAAGCATCTTATTGTGTTTGCACGGGTTGTCAATATGGTGTTGTATATTGCGAGCTAAAAATGCCAAGCAAACATCTTTAGCAGTACTTGTTATCGGTGCCAAACATTTATTTTTCTGAAGTCCTTAGCCTTACAATTAGATTACTCCTTTTCTAATCAGGGAGTATGGAATTATCCTCATGCATGGTCATTAAGATAGTCCATGTTTATAACTCAGTAAACAAAAATCAAGTCATGGCTGCATGCTGTATCGTAAGTACAATATCCAATTTAACCATTCCTTGGCACATAACTGACTCTCCTGCAAAAGGGATATTGGTTGATTTTTCATAGTCTGTTATCCTTATTGCCCAATAAGGATTTATTTCAGTGGTGAGATGCTAGATCTTGTCATATCATCACCATTTAATAAATTTTAATATCTGTGAGGTACTTATTTATTTATTTTTTATTTATTTATTTATTTTGTCCAATACACAATGAGGGTTTTAGTGGGTATATATCTATATACACATAGTAAAATGCATGATGAAGGTTATAGAGGAGATACTCATAGTAAAATATATATAAGAAAGAATAGAAAAGAAGATATAGTAATAGAACATATCAATGAAAGAATAGAAGAAGAGATATAGGAATAGAAGAAAGGTATAGAAGATATAGGAGAGCAATAGGACAGGGGACGGAAGGCACTCTAGTGCACTTGTACTTGCCCCTTACTAACTTCTTAGGAATCTGGATAGGTCAACCGTAGATAATCTAAGGGTAAAGTGTTGGGGGTTTGGGGATGACACTATGGAGTCCGGTAATGAGTTCCACGCTTTGACAACTCGGTTACTGAAGTCATATTTTTTACAGTCAAGTTTGGAGCGGTTAATATTAAGTTTAAATCTGTTGTGTGCCCTTGTGTTGTTGTGGTTGAAGCAGAAGTAGTCGCCAACAGGCAGGATGTTGCAGCATATGATCTTGTGGGCAATACTTAGATCTTGTTTAAGGCGTGTTAGTTCTAAACTTTCTAGGCCCAGGATTGAAAGTCTAGTCTCATAGGGTATTCTATTTCGAGTGGAGGAGTGAAGGGCTCTTCTGGTGAAGTATCTTTGGACATTTTCAAGGGTGTTAATGTCTGAGATGCAATATGGGTTCCAAACAGATGAGCTGTATTTGAGGATGGCTCTGGCAAAAGTTTTGTAAGCTCTGGTAAGTAGTGTGAGATTGCCAGAGCAGAAGCTACGTAGGATTAGGTTTACAACTCTTGAAGCCTTCTTGGCTATGTTGTTGCAGTGGGCTTTGGCACTTAAATCTTTTGTTATTAGTATACCAAGGTCTTTAACCGAGTGGGGATTATCTGTGATAATTTGATCATTCAGTTCATATTTGGAGTTCAGATTCTTCTTCCCAATGTGTAGGATAGAGCATTTGCTAGTTGAGATTTGGAGTTGCCATGTATTAGACCACTCAGAAACAGCGTCAAGGTCTTTTTGGAGAGTAGTTGTGTTATCAGTGGTATTGAAGAGTTTTACATTGTCGGCGAAGAGGACACAATTGCTTGTGATATAATCGCAAAGGTCATTGATGTAGAGAATGAAGAGCGTTGGTCCCAGTACACTACCTTGGGGAAAACTATATATTGCATAGGAGATATTACACGAAAGTAAGGATTAAGGAATGAAGAATCCCCAAATGTAATCCAGATATTATTGAATTACAACGTTGCATGGTTTAAGGAGGATAGCACAATGGCTCAGCAGTTAAAGACACCAAGCTTGTCAGCTGCCAGGGTTCAAGACTGGAGTGCTGCGCAACTGTGAGAAGCTCCCATTCTTTCCCCAGCTCCTGCTCAACTAGCAGCTTGAAAGCATGCAAATGAAAGTAGATAAATAGGTACCTGTTCTGACCCGGCTTCCCAAACATGACAAACTCTCTGTATCAATGTTTTCTTTATTGGGAGCGCCAGCAGCCTTAGCAAAAAGTTTCTCTCTCAATGCAGGCTAACATGTCTGTCCAGAAGGGAGGTGAATAATTGTCTGCCTCAGAGGTGGGTTCCTTCTGGTTTGCACTGGTTTTATAGAACCGGTAATAAACCACTGGTGATGTCACAGAGCCAGTTTTGTCAGTGACAGTCCATGGATGCTGTTATTTTTATTTTTTTTAATGGGGGGGATTTTTTGTTGATTTTTTTCTTCTGTGCATGCGTAGAAGCCGCATTTCCAGCACTGCGCATGCACGCCATCTTGTTTCATTTTAAAATATTTTTGGCTAATTTTCAGCACTGCACAAGTGTGCAAGCCCACAAGGCATGCAAGGAGTACACAGCCATGTAGCCTGGAAGGAAACGAACCACCAGCGTGGTTAGTTAGAATCCACCCATGGTCTGCCACATCTATTTATCTCCTCCTCCTGCCTTTTATCCCCAGAGCAAAGGTGGGGCTTCACTAGCAGTGGTGGCTCTTCCATCCCAAAGATGGATGAATAAATAGTAGCCCACAGATTTCCACCACTCTCCCCTCTTCTGCCTTCTGCGCATCCTTGCATCAGGCACTGGGACCCAACTACTCTTGCTCTTCTTCATCAGCCACCTCCAGATCTGTTGAATCTCCATCTGAGGGCTGATGGCCAGCCCAGACTCTGCCTCTCTTTCTCTCTCAACTTCTCTGACAGCTCCATTCCCACGTCTCCTTCAGAGCTGTCAGGTTGTCTGGATGTTGACCCTGACTCCCACACCTCCTCATCTGATTCGGCTGCTGGAGGGGCCAATGGCCAACAGGCCACAACAGTAACACTTCAGTGGGAATGTAACAAGGCTCACTATATAGTCATGCTGGTCGCATGAATACAGAAATGTCTTCAGAGGACATTGGCTTTCTTGGCTAAGAAACAGAGATAAGCATCCCCCGCCCCCCCAGGTCAAGCATGGCTGCACAGGGGAAATCTTTATAGTCCGGGAATAGTAGGGAAAGCAAGAGGGCAAGGGAATTAGCAACATGTACAGGGTGACTTCATGACTTATGGACTTGTGTCAGACATTGTAATGCAAATAATTGCAATATTTCCATGATGGCATCATCACGTATATGTTCTCATGTTAAAGTCATGACAATTTATTCCTGGTGCTTTTTTATACGAGGCAAATAAAGAGTATTCAAAAAAGTGTTTGTGTGTGTACACACTGCATACAATACTGTATAGAGTACAGTACAGTACAGTACAGTACAGTATAGTATACTGTATAATATAATACAGAATAGATCAGTGATGGTCAACCTATGGCATAGGTGCCACAGGTGGCAAGCAAGGCCATATTTGCTGGCATGCAAGCAGCCACTCTAGCTCAGTTCCAATGTGCATGTATGTGCTGGCCAGCCGATTTTTGGCTTGAAAGAGGCTCTGGGAGGATGTTTTTGGCTTTCATAGAGCCTCTAGAGAGATGGGGGAGGGTGTTTTTTACCCTCCCTCAACTCCAGAGAAGCCTTTGGAGCCTGGGGAGGGTGAAACACAAGTCTACCGGGCCCATCAGAAGTTGATAAACAGGCCATTTCCGATCTCTACAGGGCCTTCTGGGGGCGGAGGAAGGTGTTTTTGCTCTCTCTAGGCATTGAATTATGGGTGTGGGCACTAGCGCATGCGCAATAGCGCACGGCCATGCTTTTTGGCACCTGAGGAGAACAAGGTTCTCCATCACTGGTATAGATACATACATTACATGCATACATACATATACTCTATGCTAACAAAAATGTAGCACTCATATGTGTATAATTTCATCCAATGTGTCTATATACCAAGCCACTTCTTGAAAAGCAAGATGGATATAATAAGGTATCTTAAGTTCACACTGCAGGACTTCCAGACAGGAGCTGTGCCTTCAGCTAAATCCAATTATCATACATCAAACATCTGCTAGGAAGTTTGTTCAGCTGGACAAAGCAATATTCAGAAAATGAAGGGTTTTTTTTTTCAAACAATGGGGTGCAAACCCAGCTTTTCATTTGCATGAACTCTAAGATTACACCATGGACATGACATGCCGATAAATTATGGAACAGAATCCATGTAGTAGGGCAATGTAGAAATAAAGTAAGCAAACAAGCAACTGTAATTCTTCTAACTTGACATCACAGCTATTTCAAAGATATTGGGGGTGGCGTATTTCCTTTTGTTATCATTTTAAAATGGATTGGTATCATTTTATAAGTTAATTGGAAAATAAAATATTCCAGTTTGCCAGTCAGATGAAGAATTTGGAAGGGTGGGTATAGAATAAGTAACAACAAGGTTAACTCTTTAATATTTGTTTGCTTGTTAAATATATATGCTGTGTATTTCATTACCAACTGATTATGAGAACTTACACCATCATAAAGTAAGAATATGAAGAAATTGTACCCATGAGGTCATAGGTTGACCATTTATTGTCTTTATGTTGGGAAAAAAGCTAAAATGGAAGACAATGGAAGGTCCTTGGAAAGAGATTTTTTCTCAGAATCCAAGTGACACGAGTCCAAATTATGCCTACCTTCACACACTAATTTTAATGATGACTTCAATAAACCATAACAGCCTAATGCCCACCCACGTTTAAATTGACATGGTCCGCAACTTGGGCTTCCTCCTCGATCCACAGCTGACATTGGAACATCATCTTTCGACTGTGGCAAGGAGGGCATTTGCCCAGGTTCGCCTGGTGCACCAGTTGTGGCCCTATTTAGACAGGGAGTCACTGCTCACAGTCGCTCATCACCTCAAGGTTTGACTACTGCAACGCTCTCTACATGGGGTTACCTTTGAAAAGTGTTCAGAAACTTCAGATCGTGCAGAATGCTGCCGCGAGAACCATTGTGGGGTTACCCAGATTTGCCCACATTTCTTCAACACTCCGTGGCTTGCATTGGCTGCCGATCAGTTTCCGGTCACAATTCAAAGTGTTGGTAATGACCTATAAAGCCCTACATGGCATCGGACCAGAATATCTCTGGGATCATCTTCTGGCGCATGAATCCCAGCGGCCGATAAGGTCCCACAGAGTTGGCCTTCTCTGTTACCGTCGACTAAAAAATGTCGTCTGGCAGGCCCCAGGGGAAGAGCCTTCCTGTGGCGGCCCCGGCCTTCTGGAACCAACTCCCCCCAGAGATCAGAACTGCCCCCACCCTCCTTGCCTTTCAAAAATTGCTCAAGACCCACCTATATCACCAGGCATGGGGGAATTGAGACATCTCCCCATGCTTATATAGTTTATGTATGGTATGCTTGTGTTGTATGATTTTTAAATGATGGGTTTTTAGATAATTTTTAATATTAGATTTGTTGCATTGTATACTATTATTATTGTTGTTGTGAGCCCCCCCCCAGTCTGTGGAGAGGGGCAGCATACAAATCTAATAAAACTATAAAACTATAAAATATGTAAAACAATGCCATTTATTTGCGCTCAATGAATTTCTATAGTTCGTAGTTTCTAAACCAATTCCTAAACCATGCACAAATGATTTTGGCACAGTATGGAAATCATAGAATACACAAGTGTTCTGTCGAGCTCTCTGGTAGAATCCTTCCAAAAATGCACAGATACAATTTCAGACACACACAGGTTTGAAAATTCAAAACAATGTTTTTTATACCAAAAATTCAAATAAACTAAGCACTCTTTTTGTATAGCAAAGAGCATTCGTCTCCAAACAAACTGGTAATTTGTACAAGTCCCTTATCAGTTCTTAGATACTTAGGTTGCAGCTGTGAGGCAATTCACAGCCCTTCTTCTTTCACAAAGTGAAACACACTTAGCTCTGGTTTAGTTTCAAAGCGGGAAAAATCAGCACACAAAGGTCGAAGTCAGCAAGGCAGGCATGAAACACAATGATCAGATAATCCTCCACAATGGCCAAACCCTAATTACCACAGCCCCACACAACCACAGGTGGCCTCATTTTTTTTGATAATCTCTCAGTTGTTGCTGCCTATGCATCGCTCTTCGTATGCGTGGCTGTATCATTAACTCTTGTTCCAAATCCAAGGAGGAGCTAGATAATTGATCTCCTTCTGAGCTGTCTGACACACTCTCCTCCTCCCTGACACTCATGTCTTCTTGGTCAGAGGAGCCTTCATCAGCAGATTACACCAGGAGCAAAACAGGCCTGCAGCATGTGGATGTCTCTCCCACATCCACAGTCCTTGGGGCAGGAGCTGGGCCAGAGCTAACCCAATACACAAGAATATGCATCAGTACACTGGTGAACTCAGCCATGACTCCTCTGAATTTATATGCAAAACATTATCTTCCAACTACAAAAGAATGGGTTTACTCTCTAACTTTTTTGGTAACTGGTATGATTGATTCTATACTGCTCAAAAAAAAACTAAAGGGAACACTCAAATAACACATCCTAGATCTGAATGAATGACATATTCTCATGGAATACTTTGCTCTGTACAAAGTTGAATGTGCACAGCATCCTGTGAAATTGATTGTCAATCAGTGTTGCTTCCTAAGTGGACAGTTTGATTTCACACAAGTTGGATTTACTTGGAGTTATATTGTGTTGTTTAAGTGTTCCCTTTATTTTTTTTGAGCAGTGTATTTTCCTCCTGATCTTTACTGGTCTAAAATGTGATGAATAAAGCAAGAAACTCAACTGCCCTATCTTAAAAATCTGTGTGCATTTCAGCAGCAATCAAACAAGTAAATAAGTTTTAAAAAAATAGGGCCTGTAAGAAGTATTTTGTTACAATATGCATTCCATAGCTTTGGTGCTCTCAGCTGTGGTGAAGGATGTGAACCAAGATTGTTTTTAAAGAGGCTTAGATAAATGCCTAAAGGAACAAGCTATTTCCTTAAATACCAGCTACTGGAAGAAACAATGAAAGATTTATTGCTCATCTTTCCTTGCTTGTGCGCTCCACAGATGCAGCTGGTTGGCCATTTCATAATTCAACATGTCCAAAGAGTGGGTTTTATGATCAACAAACAGGGCTTTTTTAAACCTGAGAGATTTCTTTGAACCAGCATTTAAGCAACTTTAATATGGTGGACTTCAACTCCCAGAATTCAAGGAGCTAGTTTATTTTATTTATTTGTCAAACATGTGCAAACTAGCAGGTATCAATATAAACATGGACATGAATACAAATAAATGGGGACATTAGGACAAGGATGGCTGACACGCTGGTGTACTTATGCACACACCCTTTATGGACCTCTTAGGAATGGGATGGGGTCCACGATAGACAGTTTAAGGTTAAAGCTGTGAGAGTTTGAGCATATAACAACAGAGTCAAGTAGAGCATTCCAGGTGTTGACTACTCTGTTGTATTTTCTGCAATCGAGTTTAGAGAAGTTTGCCTTGAGATGTATTGATTGTTTGCCCATGTACTATTGAAATTGAAGCTGAAGAAGTCATTGACAGGGAAAATGTTGTAGCGGATAATTTTGTGTACCATGCCTAGATCAGACCATATGTGGCACAGTTCCAGATTGACCAAACCCAAAATTTCAAGCCTGTGGCATAAGGGACTCTATTATGAGTAGAGGAGTGGAGTACTCTTCTCATGAAATATTTCTGGACCTGCTCAATCATATTATTGTCTGGTATATAGTGTGGATTCCTGGCAGACAAGTGTATTCGAGAATTGGTCTGGCAAAGGTTTTATATGCCCTAGATAGCAATACAGTGTTACCGGAAAAGAAGTAGGTTAACCATTCTTAATGCCTTTTTGGCAATTCTGTTGCAGTGAGCTCTGGGGCTTAGAATACTCCTCATACCTTCGTAGAATGAGGATTGTCTATGAGGTCATTTCCACCCAACTTGTATTTGGTGTTCTGCTTTTTATTGCCAATGTGTAGGACAGAGCATTTATTAGTTGAGATTTGGAGTTGCCAAATGCATGACCATTCTGACACATGATCAAAGTTGCTTTGTAGGGCAGCCGCATTGTCATTGGTGTTAAATAATTTTATGTCATCAGCGAAGAGGACGCAGCTGCTTTTAATATGATCGCATAGGCCAGTAATGCAAAGCAGAAAGAATAGGGGTCCTAGACAGTGGAAGGCTACCCAAATTTTTACTATCACACTGTGGGCGTGACTTATGCAAGACACCCTGCATTTTCTTTCAACATCTTTCAGTGCAAATTGGGTGCTGTTCTGTTGGGCTCTCTGATAAAAGCCTCCCAAAAATTCAAGGGTACAAATTTCAGACACATACACATTTGAAAATTCAAAACAATGTTCTTTAACACAAAATTCAAAATAAACTAAGCACTCTTTTTGTATTGCAAAGAGCACTCATCCCAAAACAACCAAGTAGTCTGTACAATTACCCTTAAGCAGTCATTAAGTACTTAGCTAGCAGCTGTGAAGAAACTTCACACCCCTTCTTCTTCCAACGAAGTGAGACACACACACACACGTTGCTCTGCTTTGTTTTCTAAGGCGTGAAAAAGCAACAAAGTCCAGAAAACACAAGATTCCTGACGAACTGCGATCAGATATTCTTCCACAATGGCCAAACCCACATGTTGCTCTTTATAGCAGCAGCCTTAATTACTGGAGCCCCACCCAAACACAGGTGGTCTCACTTATTTCCTGTAATATGTCCTCAATTGGTCTGTTCTATGCATAATTCTGCGCTTGCGTGGGTCCAAAACGTTATCATCTGAATCAATGGAAGATAAGGGAGATTGACTGCCTGGGCTGTGTGCCAAGCCCTCCTCTGCTGAGTCAATCCCACCTTCTTCTTCGTCCGAGGAAACTAAACTCTGAACTGATTCTGTTGGCAATAACACAGGCCTGTGACATGTTGAATTTTCCCCTGCATCCACCTCCACATTCCCTGGGGCAGGAGCTGAGACAGAGCCAACCACAACAGGTGCTCTGGGGTGGAGCTCCATTTTTGCTACCCCATTGCATTCCCCACTGCCCGGGCAGTAGCCCACCCCTTGTCCTAGAATGCTGCCTTGGGAAGAAACTGCTGTAAACTGGGGCTGGATTGGATAGGGCCCTCCCTATTTTGAGTACTTGTTACCTGTTTGACAGGAATACGGCTATCCAATTGCTGGAGCCCACCCAAAAATATTTACTCACGTGGATACTCTTGCCTTTTTTTCTCCTTCCCTCTTGCAACCGGGATTAATATAAATGCTGTAAAGGAGAAGAAACAAATTACTGCATTATTCACATAAAAGGATTATTAAGGCATAGTTATAAATCTAGCATCCTGGGTGTAAACAGAGATCACATTACAGAGTACAGGTTTAGCACAGGAATAAAATCACCTTCAGGACAGAATGTTACAAATTTATGGTTCAGGGAGAAAGAAATATTTTCTTGTAGCAGTGGCTGCTTTCCTGTGTAAACTTAAACCATGAGATAGTCTGTTAAAACATTCCGTTCCAAATTACTGGAAATGCAATTCACTGAGGAAGAAACGCCCAAATGACATATCTTGCAACATTTACAGATGATATATGTTTGGGGATGTTCACTCATGTACCAAAACTAGGTGATAATCAACCACAGATATCGCTAAAAAAAAAATCTGTTGCACTTATTTTTATTTTTATTTATTTATTTATTTTGTCCAATACACAATGAGAGTTTTAGTGAGTATATATATATATATATATATATGTCACATGTTTAAGCTGAATTTGAAAATTAAGGGAGACTAGGATAGATCTATTTCGGCCTTATTTTGGCCTCATCAGCTAGCCATACCCACTGGGACTTGAACCTGCAACCTTTGCCTTGTAAGGCAGAGAATTATCCTCTAGGCTACAGTATCCAATCCCTTCAGCTCTGTACCAGGGAAGGGTTACATTTTGTGTCAAATCACCCTGGTATATTGAAGGAACATCACAGCTCCTTTTTTGCCTCTCGGCCCAACCCAGGGCCATTTCCAAGGCAGTTAATTTTATTGATAGCCAACAATTCTATCTGTATGTGTCACATGTTTAAGCTGAATTTGAAAATTAAGGGAGACTAGGATAGATCTATTTCGGCCTTATTTTGGCCTCATCAGCTAGCCATACCCACTGGGACTTGAACCTGCAACCTTTGCCTTGTAAGGCAGAGAATTATCCTCTAGGCTACAGTATCCAATCCCTTCAGCTCTGTACCAGGGAAGGGTTACATTTTGTGTCAAATCACCCTGGTATATTGAAGGAACATATATACACACACACACACACACACACACACACAGAGTAAAATACATGATGAAGGTTATAGAGGAGATACTCATAGTAAAATATATCATTACCTGGGCCAAAATATATTATTACCTGGACCAAAAACGTCCTCCAAGAGCCAAAAATCAGCTAGCTTGCACACACATGCACGTTGGAGCTGAGCTAGGGCAACAGCTCGTGTGCCAGCAGATATGGCTCTGCATGCCACCTATGACACCTGTGCCATAGGTTTACCATCACTGCCCTATTAAATACCCATCAGAAGGTCAAGAAGCAGACTGGAATATCTTTATGGGGGGGGGGGAGTTCAGAAGATGAGTCTATCAAAGAAAGTCTAGACCAGTGATGGCAACCCTTTTTTTCCTCAAGTGCCAAAAGAGCATGGATGCTTATTATTGTGTATGCCTGAGTGCCCATACCCATAATTCAATGCCTGGGGAGGGCAAAAAAAGCTTTCCCCCACCCCCCAGAGGCCCTCTGAAGGCAGGAAAAGGCCTGTTTCCCAATTTCTGGTGGTCCCAGTAGGTTCGTGTTTCACCCTCCCCAGGCTTCAAAGGCTTCCCTGGAGCAGGGGGAGGGTAAAAACGCCCTCCCCATCCTCCCAGACACTCTCTGGAAGCCAAAAATGTCCTCCCAGAGCCTCCGTGTGAGCCAAAAATCAACTGGCCACCACAAACATGCATATTGGAGCTGAGCTAGGACAATGGCTCACGTGCCAGCAGATATGGCTCTGCATGCCATCTGTGGCACTCATGCCATAGGTTCGCCATCACTGGTCTAGACAGTTATATCCCTGGAAACAATTGACCATACCAGACAGTATATAAAGGAGGATTTCTGGCTAAAGGGATATAGTGTTCCAACATTTGTAATGGTGGCAGTCCTAGAATTGGGGTTCCAGAAATACCTCGCTGGCTACCTGCTATTATTCTTCTAAACGTATCTGGCAGAGATGCAGCTGTGTAAGCAAAACCTGGAGAATTATGAGTATGTATGTGTGACCAAAGAACCATTATCTCACTGAGGAATGCTTTAATTAGCTTTGAATCTTGGTGACTGCCCAGACTTTTATCTCTTAGTCCAGGGGTAGGCAAAGTTGGCTCTTCTATGACTTGTGGACTTCAACTCCCAGAATTCCTGATCCTATCATGCTAGCTCAGAAATTCTGGGAGTTGAAGTCCACATGTCATAGAAGAGCCAACTTTGCCTACCCCCGTCTTAGCCAATTTAACATGGAAAGCTGCCAAGATGAAGTGGAATGCCTGAATTTGTTTGTATAAATCCTGCTCTTCATATAAAAGTAGTTTTATTTGAAATCTCAGTGCGTGGATTCTTCCTTTGTTCCAATCTGCATAGGCCAGAGAAGAACACGTTTAACCAATTATGAAGCAAATTCTTTCCTCTTTTTTGGTTTGTTTTTGCTTTGAAGATATTAATGAAGTCTGGACATATCTTCTCCATTAAGTCCCATCTTTGTTATCATTTAGAATATGATCCATACCTTCCTTTCCTAAATTCAAATTATACTAATTTTTAAGGAACAGTAAAATCATATGATGGCTCTACATCCATAAGTTAAGTCTCAAACAGAAAGAACTTACTTTAGAGGTGAAATTGAGCAGGTTTGACAGGTTCTGAAGAACCGGTAGTGGAAATTTTGAGTAGTTTGGAGAACCAGCAAATACCATTTCTAGCTCAACCCAGAGTTGGGTGGGAATGAAGATTTCGCAATATCCTTCCCCCAAGAGTAGAAACATAGAAACATAGAAGTCTGACGGCAGAAAAAGACCTCATGGTCCATCTAGTCTGCCCTTATACTATTTTCTGTATTTTATCTTAGGATGGATATATGTTTATCCCAGGCATGTTTAAATTCAGTTACTGTGGATTTATCTACCACGTCTGCTGGAAGTTTGTTCCAAGGATCTACTACTCTTTCAGTAAAATAATATTTTCTCATGTTGCTTTTGATCTTTCCCCCAACTAACTTCAGATTGTGTCCCCTTGTTCTTGTGTTCACTTTCCTATTAAAAACACTTCCCTCCTGGACCTTATTTAACCCTTTAATATATTTAAATGTTTCGATCATGTCCCCCCTTTTCCTTCTGTCCTCCAGACTATACAGATTGAGTTCATTAAGTCTTTCCTGATACGTTTTATGCTTAAGACCTTCCACCATTCTTGTAGCCCGTCTTTGGACCCGTTCAATTTTGTCAATATCTTTTTGTAGGTGAGGTCTCCAGAACTGAACACAGTATTCCAAATGTGGTCTCACCAGCATTCTATATAGTGGGATCATAATCTCCCTCTTCCTGCTTGTTATACCTCTAGCTATGCAGCCAAGCATCCTACTTGCTTTCCCTACCGCCTGACTGCACTGTTCACCCATTTTGAGACTGTCAGAAATCACTACTCCTAAATCCTTTTCTTTTGAAGTATTTGCCAACACAGAACTGCCAATACAATACTCAGATTGAGGATTCCTTTTCCCCAAGTGCATTATTTTACATTTGGAAACATTAAACTGCAGTTTCCATTGCTTAGACTATTTATCTAGTAAAGCTAAATCATTTACCATATTACAGACGCCTCCAGGAATATCAACCCTATTGCACACTTTAGAGTCATCGGCAAATAGGCAAACCTTCCCTACCAAACCTTCCCCTATGTCACTCACAAATATATTAAAAAGAATAGGACCCAGAACAGACCCTTGTGGCACACCGCTTGTAACCTGACTCTGCTCAGAATACTCGCCATTAACAATAACTCTCTGATGTCTACGCTTCAGCCAGCTGCAAATCCATTGAACTATCCAGGGATTAAGTCCAATCTTCACTAATTTATCTATCAGCTCTTTATGTGGAACCGTATCAAAGGCTTTGCTGAAGTCCAGGTAGGCAATATCCACGGCACCACCTTCATCCAACACCTTTGTGACATAGTCAAAGAAATCAATGAGATTAGTCTGACATGATTTGCCTTCAGTAAAGCCATGCTGATTTGGGTCCAATAAGTTATTGTTTTTTAGGTGCTGATTTATCCTCTTTTTGAGTAGAGTCTCCATCATTTTAACTACAACTGATGTCAAGCTAACTGGCCTGTAGTTACCAGCTTCTTCTCTACTGCCCTTCTTGTGAATAGGCACAACACTGGCCATTCTCCAATCCTCAGGAACTTCTCCTGTTAACAAGGATTGGTTAAACAAATCAGTCAGGGGGGTAGTAATGACAGATCTGAGTTCTTTAAGAACTCTGGGGTGGATGCCATCTGGACCCATTGCCTTATTTATCTTTAATCGTTCAAGTTCTTCTAAGACATCGGCTTCTAAGATCACTGGAGCTGAATCCGTACAGCTGGAAGCAATGCTATATCCCTCTATAGTATTATTTTGTAAGGTGTCTTTTGAGAAAACTGAACAGAAGTAGCTATTGAAATGGTCAGCGATCTCCTTATTCCCATTAATGCATGTATTATTCCCGGTACTAAGCTTCGTGATGCCGCAGTTTTTCTTCTTCTTATCATTAATATATCTGAAGAAGGTTTTATCCCCCTTCTTTACAGATTTGGCAATTTCTTCCTCTTTTGAGGCTTTAGCAGCATATATTATCTGTTTCGCCTCCTTCTGTCTCATTTTATATACCTCCCTATCAGCTATATTTCCAGACTCTTTATACCTCCTATAGGCAGCCTTTTTTTCATTGACTATAGCCCTTACATCATTGCTAAACCATAGCGGTTTCTTCTTCCTTTTACCTTTAGTTATTTGTCTTACATACAGTCCAGTGGCTTTTAAGATGGCCTTTTTTAATACAGTCCACTGGATGCTCGCCCCTGCCATTTTATCCCTCCCCTTTAATTCATTATCTAAATATTCTCCCATTGTATTAAAATTTGTTTTTCTGAAATCCAATACTTTGGTTGCATTATAGGATTGCTCACAATGAGTTTTTACATCAAACCACAAACATAGATGGTCACTGCAACCTAAATTTTCTCCCACCTTGACATCTGAAACCCAATTCCCATTCGTAAAAACTAAATCTAGAATATTCTCCCCTCTAGTTGGTGTCTTAACCAGCTGTGCCAGAGCTGCTCCTGTAAAGGCCTGTACTATATTCTTACTTTTGCATGTAAGGGCACTGGGGATATTCCAGTCAACATCAGGCATGTTGAAATCACCCATAACCACAATATCTCCCTTTACTGCCATTTGGGTAATTTCATCCACCATCTTGTTGTCATATTCCTCGGATTGCCCTGGAGGCCTATAGATCACCCCAATTCTAATGACAGAACCTTCTTTATTTTGCATGCAAATCCAGAGAGTCTCTAGATCTTGACACGTATTTTGAATTAGTGTTGTTTTTAGACTTTCTTTAATATAAATGGCTACTCCACCTCCCCTTCTTTCTATTCTATCCTTCCTATACAGTGTATATCCTGGTATGGATATTTCCCATTCATTAGAATCCTTAAACCATGTCTCAGTTATGGCAACCAGGTCCAAATTATCTCTAGATATTATGGCCATTAATTCACAGAGCTTGTTGCTCAAGCTTCGAGCATTTGTGCACATTACCCGAAGAAGAGTGGGGAGGGAGTGGAGATTTTGCAGTATCCTTCCCCTGCCACGCCCATCAAGCCACACCACATTTGCCAAGCCACGCCCACAGAACCAATAGTAAAATAACCACTGACTTACTTATGACAAATTGTTACATATAATACATGTTCTGCTCTATTACTTTTCAATTTTCTTTAACCTACTGAAGTGAGAGACTTGAATAATGAGCTTTTCCCAAGAAAATGCAGTTCAGGGCTAAGAAATTGAGTGTTTTGAATTTAGTTGAAAAAAAATCAGGGCCACAGGTATAAGACAGATGATAGCTCGCTGAACAGTTGCATTTGTCACAAAGATATGGGTGGCTTGGTAGAGCTGCATCAGCTGTCAGGGTTACAGGATGTGATGATTCTACTCTATACTTCATCCAACAAACTGTATCAAAGCTGGATCCAGTTTTAGTAAATGTAATATTACAAAATTGCTGAGAAAAGTGTGCAGAGAATAGCAACAAAGACAGTGATAACCTTGAAGACTAAAATCTTTATAGAATGGTTAAAATAAATGGGTTTGTTTAGTCTAAGGAAGAAAACTCCCTAAGGGGAGATGTAATGGCAATCTTCCTATCATTGAAAGGATCTATTTTCCAGAGTTCCCAAGAATAGGACAAAAAACAGGGGAGGGAAGAGTTTTATTTATTTATTTTATTTATTTATATTATTTATTTATTTTGTCCAATACACAATGAGGGTTTTAATGGGTATATATTTATATACACATAGTAAAATACATGATGAAGGTTATAGAGGAGATACTCATAGTAAAATATATCTAAGAAAGAATAGAAAAAAGATATAGTAATAGAACATATCAATGAAAGAATAGAAGAGATATAGGAATAGAAGAAAGGTATAGGAGATATAGGAGAGCAATAGGACAGGGGACGGAAGGCACTCTAGTGCACTTATACTTGCCCCTTACAATTACAGTCAGAAACCCAAATTTGAAATGAGGAGGAATTTCCTAACTATGAGTTAACAACCAGTGGAACAATCTACCTCTTGGATTCATGGGTACCAAAACTTTTTAAAACAATGGTCAAGCACCCATTTGTGAAGACGGCCTAAGGACTTTTGCCCTGAATAAGAAGTACTAGAAAAGTACAAGTACTTCAAAGTCCTTTCTATGACATGCACAATTAAGGATATCTTCGAAATAGCCTTCTACCACATAGCTCCCAGCGACTGATAAGGGCCCACAGAGTTGGTCTTCTCTGGGTCCCATCAGCTAAACAGTGCCGGCAGGTGGGTCCGCAGAGGAGGGCCTTCCTGTGGCTGCTCCGACTCTCTGAAACCAGTTATCCCCTGAGATCCAAACTGCCCCCCATCCTACTGGCCTTCCAGAAAGCTGTAAAAACCTTGGACCGTTGATCTGATAGTGTACCATCGAGATCCGGCCATATACGGTATGCATGGGATTTTTTAACTGTTGGATTTAAACTGTTTTTAAATTGTTTTTAGAGGTTTTAATATTATGTTGTATGTTTTATCTTTGGTTATGAGCCACCTAGAGTCCCTAGGGAATTGAGTGGCATACAAATTTAATTAATTAATTAATTGGTTATTGTCAATTTCCTTGTTTGGAAGAGAAGATTTCCCACCTTTCCAACATCTCAAAACTGTAAATAAATGGCACGGCATTGGCAATATGTTAAGCTACTACAATCCTGTTCATAGTGTTTTGATAAATATTGTCATTTAAAGAAAAAGCTGTCAATTCTACATGAATATATGTAGGTAATAATAATAATAATAATAATAATAATAATAATAATTTATTAGATATGTATGCCGCCCATCTCCGAAGGTTTATCTTCATAAATGACTTAGATGAGAAAATAATTTGCATATGATACTATGTTGGCAAGAATAGTTAACACCCTAGAAAACATGCTCAAGATCTTGGCGGTCTAACAAAATGAAAATCAATGTAGAGAAAAGTAAAGTCTTAGACAAGAAAAACCAAAATACACATATAGACTCGGTGAAACCAGGTGACTCTGAAAAGGGTCTTAGAATCTTAGTGGACAACCAGCTAAATGTGAGCCAGTAGTGTGCGGTCAAAAATAATGCAATCCTAAATTGCATTAAAGAAGGGATACAAGCAAGATCAAGCGAGGTACTGATACCATTCTATAAAGCCTTAGTTAGATCACACCTAGAATACCGTATCCAGTTGTCACCATACTCGGTGATGGGCTACTGCCCCCACGGAGGGAGGGGGATGCAGTGGGGGTAGTACATTTATGCACTATTTATTGAATACTTAATAGTTTTTTTTATTGTGCTTCCTTCTCCAGTACCTTAACATAAACTTTAATTACTTTTAAAATAGGAAATAATTAAATAGTATGTTTTTAACTATAAATGCTTTAATCATTTTAATCGTTATTTAGAACTGAACTTTTATAGCAATTAAAGAAAATTGAGCTACTTGCCTAATCAGTTATTATACTGACCTTCGTGGGTTCAGTACAAAACCTTAAAATTTTACTCTGTTCCTCAACAAATAATGCTGTCTATCATTTGTCCTTTTTGTTACTATTCAAATAATGTGACTTAATCAACTGAAAAAGAGTCCAAGCACCTATTTGAAAACTTATCTTGGTCGGTAGGCCACTCCCACCAGTCACATGACCCACACAATAAGCCACACCTACCACTGGCAGCCCTTCACTGACTACATTTGTAAATGTTGAGACTCTAGAAAGAGTGCAGAGAGGAGCAACCAAGATGATTAGAGGACTAGAGGCTAACACATATGAAAAACAGTTGCAGGAACTGGGCATGACTAGTCTAATGAAGTGAAGAACCAGGACAGACATGATAGCAGTGTTCCAATATTTGAGGGGCTGCCACAGAGAGGAGAAGGTCAAGCTATTTTCCAAGGCACCTGAAGGCCAGACAAGGAATAATGAACCTGATGCATGCACCAAATAAACCTGGCAATCTCAATCTTCTCGTGGTCTCTGCTCCCTTATTGGCAACAAGTCGTTCTTGTTCTGCTACAGGTGGAAACTGTTCAAAGAGAGATTCAAGCTAGAAATAAGGAGAAATATTCTGACAGTGAGAACAATCAACCAATGCAACAGCTTGCCTTCAGAACTTGTGGAAGTTTCATCACTGGAGGCTTTCAACAAGAGATTGGACTGCCATTTGTCAAAAATTATGTAGGGTCTCCTGCTTGGGTTGGGGGTTAGGCTAGATGATCTACAAGATCCCTTCCAACTCTATTAATCTGTAACCTGTGTATCTGTATACTTTCTGTGCAATTTTAATGGTTAATTAAGCAAACCTTCAAAGAGGTTTTTCACCTTTGATCAGAGTCCTAATCAATTGCCTCAAATCTCAATGTATTCATTTTTTCTTTAGATTGGAGAAAATCTTATATTCCCCACTTCCTGATTCGTTTCTTTTTTCTGACCCAAGTGCTTTTAAGTATTTACTAAATAAAAATCAAAAGAGATTAAGTATTGTATTACATTTATGAGACCCAAGGGAATTAGCCTGAATGACTCAGTAAGCCTTCTCCTAGCAAATTAGATAGAAAAAAATTCACAGTACCATTACTGTTCTTTATATGCAATAATTCTGTGCAATATAAAAATACAACAATAGAATGATACAGAAAACAAAGAGTATATGCTAAAAACAGTATATTTTTAACAAATTAATCCTCTGCCCCTTACATTTTTCTATCCTCAAAAGAGGAAATGTTACATTTGGGTAAACAAATAGAATAATAAATGTTGCAGGTATTTTTAAACATTAGGGGAACATAGAATCATGAGATAAGTAAAGGCAACATCCTGACTGACAAACTTAGTCATGGTTTCATAAACATTGTTTGTTTTGTTTTGTTTTGTTTTGTTTTGTTTTAGCACCACCACCTTCTCAACAACCTTCCCCATAAAGGGAAGGTTGGAGACTGGACGGTAGTTATTAAACATGGCTGGGTCCAGGGAAGGCTTCTTGAGGAAGGGGTGCACAAATGCCTCCTTATAAAGGGCCGGAAAGGAGCCCCTCCCCAAGGAGGCATTGACAATCTCCTGGGCCCAGCTCCATGTCACCTCTCGGCTGGCCGAAACCAACCAAGAGGGACACGGATCCAGTAGACAGGTGGCGGAATTCAAAGCTCCAATGGCCTTGTCCACTTCATCAGGTGTCACCAAGTCAAACTCCTCCCAGACTGATGGATTAGCCCCAGTCACCTCGACTGACTCATTGTCCCACCAGTTCTTTGCCACTGGTAAATGGTAGTTCCGGCACAGTGGATCATCTGTGGCACAGCCTCATGTCTATGCTTGTAGTCAGTCTGTGCGATCTTTTTGCAGCAGCTGAGTATGTGATTGATTGTTTCATCTGTTTCTTTACAGAGTCTGCATTTTGGATCGTCTGTTGATTTTTCAATTCTGGCTTTGACAGCATTTGTTCTAATGGCCTGTTCTTGTGCCGCCAGTATTAGTCCTTCTGTCTCCTTTTTGAGTGTTCCACTTGTAAGCTATGACCAGGTCTTTTCTTTATCCACTTTGCCTTCAATCTTCTCCAAGAACTGGCCATGCAATGCTTTGTTCCGCCAACTGTCCATACAACATTGAGTTACAGTTTTTCTTTACTGGTCTTTAGTTTGCTTCACCTTGAGAAGCTTCTTATTGTTGACCTCCATCAACGCTGACTCTTTGCTCTCCTTCACATAGTCAGCTAATGCATGCTTCTCTTCTTCCACTGTCTGCTTCACTTGCAAAAGTCCTCTGCTGCCTATTTTCCTTGGTAAATTCAGCCTGTCAACGTCACTGCGGGGATGCATGATGGATCGTCATTAATTTTCTTGTTTTCCTGTCCATGTTGTCCAGCTCTTCTTGAACCCAGTTCACTATGCCAGCTGTTTATCTAATGACAGGTATGGCCCAACTATTTATAGCCTTGATAATGTTGCCACCATTCAGTTTCCTCTTCAAAATTTTTCTGGTCCTCTGGATGTACTCTTTGCTGAGCAGAGTTTTCACATTGCCATGCTTGATATTATCCAGTTGCAAGATGCCCAAGTATCTGTAGGCTACTGGCTGGTGGCACTTGATGGTTTGACCATTTGGCATTTCAATGCCCTCACTTTCAGTGATTTCCCCCTTTTTCAGTGCCACTGTGGCACATTTATCCAGACCAAACTCCATGCTGATGTCATTGCTGAAGATTTGCACAGTGTTGGTTAGTGACTGTATCTCAGTTTCTGATTTTCTGTACAACTTCAGGTCATCCATATACAGCAGGTGTGAATTTTTTGGTGAATTCCTAGCTGTTTGGTAGCCTAGGTTTGTTTTCTGTAGGATGAGTGACAGCGGGATTATAGCAATGATGAATAGCAATGGGGACAAAGAGTCCCCCTGGAAGATGCCCCTTCTGATGTTGATCAGTCCATAGCTTTCATTCCCAAGAAAAAGCTCAGTCTTCAAATATTTCATCCCCTATTCTATGAATTTCCTGATGTTTTCATTGACTCCAATGACTTCCAGGCATTTTATGATCCAGCTGTGTGGCAATGAGTCAAAGGCTTTCTTGTAGTCAATCCAGGTCATGTATAGGTTTGTTTTCCTGTTCTTACAGTTCTCTGAAATCATTTTATCAATTAGGAGCTGGTCTTTCATACCTCTGCTTCATCTTTTATTGCCCTTTTGCTCCACTGGCATGATGTCATTTTCTTCTAGGTAGTCCTGAATTGTGTCAGCTATTGCGGCGCAGGCGGAGTAATAGTCGGACACAAGGTGTGGGTATAATGGGGTCACTTTTATTCAAACAACTCAACTTAACTTCTTTACCGATTAACTTATTTAAACAATTAACCCCACGTGACCTGCAGGGTGCATAAATCAAATGGGGGCGGAATTAACTTTTAAGCCAATTCAACAGAGCAACACTCGGGCGAGAGCTCCTAAAAACTGGGTGCGGGTCCTGGTAAACTACACCTGTCCCCTGCACCGTTACCACGCCACCCCTGGCGTGTGGGATGGCTCGCTACTGGACTATGTTAATCACCAGCAAGCGAGCCACAGGAGCGACCCCCTCCCCGAACCCAAGCCGGTCGAGCCCTGTAATCCGAGAAGGAGCTCGCCCCTCACCTCAGTAGAGGTGCCCCTAAAGGAGATCACCAGTTGCTATTTACTTTATTTTCCGCCCCCTATCGGCCACCCCTCCCCCCAGTGACCCTAAGGGGGGGCGCTAGTTGGTGGGGCCACCCCCTAACCACACTCCCACGCACAGAGTGGAGTAGGCGAAAAAACAATCGCAGCTCGTCCAATTCTGCTGCGACTGCAAAAAATTCCTACTCGGCCCCCAGAGGGCGACCCATCATATGCACCCTGTAACAGAGGGAGGGTGGGCGGGTGCCTCACGCTGATCCGGGCGAGACTGCTGCGCCATGAGGCAGCCCCCTTATATAGGGCTGCCTGGCTCGCCCGGCCAATCGGTGCACATGCACCGCACCACGTCATCACGGCACCCCTTACAGCATGGGTGCCGTGGCTCCGCCCCAACATGGCGGCCTCCTCTCCCGCCGATCGCCGCAAAGTCCATCGGCCGGTAAGTCGGCCGTGGGAATTATACCTGTTAGCAGTTTGAGCATGGTTGGCAAACATGTTATTGGACTGTAGTTTCCTAGTATGGCTCTTTTTGCTGCGTCTTTCTGTATTAAATATGTTCTTCCAGTTGTAAGCCATTCACTGATATTTCCTATCTGCAGCATTTTGTTGAACAATTCAGCCATTTTTGCATGCAGGCTGTTCAGGTATTTTAGCCATGCACCTGATCAGCCATGCACCTAGTCTAGTTCTTTACTTTCTTCACTCTTTTTGCAATCATTTCAATATTATTATTATTATTATTATTATTATTATTATTTATTAATTAATTAATTATGGCAGGCAGGAAATAAAGCAGAGGAAGAAACGCCGCAATGCTATATCAGAGCTTCAGAAGCTAGCCAGCCCAAGCAGCAAACCAGTCCAACCAACTAACCAACCCAACCAGCCAGCCACAGACCAGTACATATGGAGTGGAAGTCTTCAATGAAACATAGCAGCAGTAGGAAGTCTTGGAAAAATATATAATGGACACCAAGAGAGACAGTTCTTCTTGCCACTTGTCAGAATGTGAATTCAAAATGGCCACCTGACAGTGGAGTGAAGCAAAATTGCACCCGGTCTTGTGATGCCAAGGGCGGGAATGCAAAGTTGTCCTGAGGCAGGATCTAACTGATTGGGACTGTGGGAGATGTGGCCATGGTGACTGAAGTTGGCAGTTGATTATGGAACTTGGTGACCAAGTAACAGCAATCGAGCGCACCTGGCTCTGGGAGGCTAAACTGAAAGTGGAAAAGTGGCAAGAAGAACTGGCCTGATCACTTTCTCTGTGATATCCTGAGTCGCAGTCTCTTACAGCCTCCAATGTAGAAAAAACCCCTATAGTTAACAAGGAGCCTTTGTTGTCATGGGTGGGAACTGGGAAGCATACGTATAATCTCCCCTGGCCAGCAACGAATGGCCCAACTTTTTACAGGAACAGAACCCCTAAATGCTGCTACAATGTCAGGCTGCAGAATGGAACAAGGGCAGGGCCCCGAGTGCTCTTAGTTGAAACAGAGTGGCCTAGCGCAGGTTTGGTAAGCCAAGGCTCTGGCTGATTCTACCGGTTTTCCAGTTGACAAGAGGGAGATGTATAACTGACATGCAGTGAGGTGATCTGGAACAAAGTAGAAATAAGGCTGAACTGACACACAGGCTGTTTAGGAGTTACCCGGCAACTGTCAACCACGATTGAATGAGACCACATCTGTCCTGTCTGAGGACTGAGTCACAACTGGGGATTCCAGGCAAGGCAGAGCCCTCAAAATTAAAATTAACAGACTCGGTCCTCATCTGATTGGATGAAGTCAACCCACCCTGGAAAAAGTTCCACCCACTATGGAGAAAAACCATTTACATCTTTATTTTATGAGATAGCCATCCCTAACCTCAGCCAGATTTGAACTGTTGTGACGTAGGCTAGCTTGGGAGGAAAAAGTTTCAATGCAATGTAGGTAAAGTTCTGCCAAAGCACAAACTCAGCTGTATGGAAAAAAATGGTTATTTGTCATTTTAAGGGCAGCAATCACGAACAAACAAAACTAGAGGTTTTTCTTCCATTCTAGATCTTGCTTGTTGTATCTTTGGAAACATCATTAGAAATAATACTAAACCACCTAATCCACTTTTGTGTGCTAATAGCCTTTAATCTTTCGTACTAACAACCAAAATGTTTCCATCAATTCCCCTTGGCTTTGTTGTTCAAGTTGGCATTTATTAGCACCGAGTTCTTGCAGCTCGCTTTTAAACAGATGGTAATGATTTTTGTAACTTCAAAAGTGGGGAGGGGAGGGGGGAGAGAAGAGAATAAAAGAAATCAGCCTGGAACAATGCAAACAAAATAGCACAATGGGAGCCTTTGGAAGGTTATGGCTTTAACTACGCAGGCCATGCTTGAGGGTGTGTCCCCATGTCGAGGCAGTTTCATAAACATTACTGATCAAAAGGAATTCAATTTGGTTCAGCTGCTAAGATGCACTGGCAGAGGTTTGTTCCTATTTTCTAGAGGAGAGATGTCTTCCTAGCCAATGGAAAATTGTGTTCCAAACCAATTGGAAGTGTGAGAAGGGTTAGCATAACAGATCATGAGACAGAGCCGAGAGACTTTGAATTCGAGCTGTATAGCTTCCTCTGGCTTTCAAAATTCTTATTTTTTTTCCCCTTTGCTATATCCATCTGTCTGCCTGTCACATTTAACATTTGTATAACTCCTAAAAGGAGTTTGGACTTTTCTCTATACAGGGTTTCTCACTTAACTCTCCCACTAATTAATTCTATGGGACAGAATGAGGGCAAGGAATGGTAGAGAGGGCCTGGGCTGATAAATCACACACAAAAAGGGATTTTTTACTGATAAAATAATATTTGCATGGCCACATTGTGTATTAATACAATTTCTCCCAGTTTCTGTATTGTTCTCTTTTTCTTTTCTCAATTTATATGCCAATCATTACTCTGGTTTATTCACAAATTTATGTAGTTCATTTTTATTTGCTTCTCTTATTGTTAACATGGATAGTTATTATTGTAAAAGTTTAATTTGTAGGAAGAAATGTAGCTTCTCTGGAATCTTTTTAAATTCTTCTTTTCTTTTTATCTCATCCAGAATATTTTGCATTTTCTCTTATCACTTCTTTTTAAGTTCAAAGTTATACTGTATGAAGTAACAGCTGATAAAAGTTTTATTTGAATGCCAAACCATTCTCTTTATTTCTTGCACTCAGCACATAAATATATTGGGTCTAAAACTGGATTGTGCTTAATTTCTATATAATTTGCAATTTTCAGTGTGATTGTAGTATGGAATAATTAAATATATGGTGTCTAATCTCATTTTGTATTCAGTTAATTCAGCTAAACCAAATCTTGGCCAGAATATAAAGGAGAGTATCAGCCTGAATTCATACACTGCCAGTTTAAGCTCAGCCCTTTATTAATTAAACTTCCCTGGCTTTACTGATACTCCAGACTAATAAAAATATAATGCTGCATTTCCTTAATCATCCTTTCAAGAGACTAATATGCTTCTTCGAGCAAATTATCTTAAAACTGGAGGTTGATTCTCAACTGTTTTCTTTTGCCACTATGAACTTCAATAAAAATGTTTACATAAGAAATTCAAATTTAGTTTAAGCAACTTTTTGAACCAGTGATCTATTGAAGCTTTGAAAGACTCTATAGGTATTCTTACAGCCTAGGAAATTTGTTTGAATATAAACAAAAACAAAATAGGTATAGATAAACTTGGACAATTTAGAACCTCGGGAGCAGAGTGGTGTGATTTTCCAAGTCTTGGATTATGATTCTTTGGAGATCACAGGAAGAAAAGGGATAATGTGCTGGAGGAGAAGAACGGTGCGACTTCCCGCTGTAGCAGGTGGAAACCCCTGAAACCAAGGTCAGAAGAGATCAACGAATGAAGATGATCCAGAGGCATGGCAGCTTGAACTTCAAGTAGAGGAAGGAAAATGAAAGTGAAACGGTAAATGTCTGAGAAACATTGCTTGCTGAATACTGAGTGCTGAGATCCTCTGAAGGGAGAATTTGGACTAGTGAAATCGGAAAATAAATGGAGAGGAACAGGCGGCACTTAAGTGGTAAGGAGTAACAAAAAAGAGTGAACATTGTTAAAAGAATAAGAGTAAGAAATATGGCTCTACAGTTAAATCTGAGACACTCTAAGTTAGGCAATTGGAAAAGCCTGAGACAGAGTGATTTGCTGAAAGAGGACAGTGAGAAAGTGAGGTGAATAATGAGCATGACAAAGCAGTTTCTCTTTGACAGCGACATCTTGGAAAGGAACTGAGGACTGCTTCTGATTACTTCATAATAAAACAATTCACACTGGAAGATTGACTTAAGGATTAAAAAATATACTTTGTGACAATCTTTGGATTCTTGCCTGGTTGTGGAAAGAGGAGATATAATTAGAAATCAGACTGAGGATTACAATTTAACAACAGTAAAAGGAAAGAGGATAGAAAGAATGTAACAGCAGGCTTCTTATTTTTCTTTCTCTGTCTGATGGTGGTGAGGTTTTGGGGGGGAAATTCTGTGGAATATATAAACTGATTCTTCATGGGGGGAGGAAAATGAGGGAATAATATATTTTGACAATATTCTTTGATAATAGATATTTAAAGAAAAAAATGGAGGAAAGACTTTTTCCTGAATAGGAAATATATAATTTGGGTTACTGTTTAAGATTAATAAGTATAATTATAACTATAGCTGAAATTTAATTGGATGAATTGAGGGAATATTTGATTATTTGATAGAGTGATAACTATTGACCAATTGATTAATGGATTGTTAGAGATATTTGAGATATAATTGAGATATTTGGAATTAAGCATACAAAATAAAGGATTAGAATATATTATTTAAACTATAACCATATAAATAACGTAAATAATTTATTGCAACAGAATCCATTAAGGGAATTAAGAATCAAATAGATAAATATATTTTAAAAATTAAGTACCTTTTTTGTTGAATAGAATTGTATCTGTGATTATGATAGATAGAAATAACAGTTAATATCTAATATAGAAGAAGGAATTAGTAATATGGCAGAGAAACAGATAATTCAAGAAAGAGTCATATGAAAGCCTGGATTAACTTCTTTGCAAAAAAACACAAATACCCTCATCAGCAGTGTCTAAAACATTAAAGAAAATCACCACAGGAACAACTTCATAGACAGAGCTAATAACAGAGATGACAATAATAGAAAAACAAGGACAAAACCCCTCTTTACAATCTATGCAGCCTCCTTCGATAGATCACAGAATTTATGATTAAATCCCAAGAGGCAACAGCATGAAGAGATGAAAGGCAATTTTAAGGAAATAAAAGGAGAAATTAAGAAACTTGAGAATAAGATAGAAAATGTACACAAAATATAATTAATCATGAACAAAAAATAAAGACAATAGGAAAAAAACAGAGAGTGTGGAAAAAAGAAACAACAGAGGAAAATTGAGAATGATGAATAAAGAACTAGAAGAGGCGATTTAATAGTTGGAACTCAAGAAAGCATCATATTGCTTGACATTCCAAAATGTTCTAAAAGAAAGTGAAGAAGATACATTGAATTTGATGGCTGAAATTATATCAGAAGTCCTTCAACTAGATAAGGAAGAAGTAAAAAGGAATATTGATGAGGTATATAGAATTCAGACTGACTATATAAGGAAATACAGATTACCAAGGGAAATACACATCAAATTTACAAAAAACAAAACAAAACAGCCAAACCCAACATATGAGAAACAAAATTTATAAAGCCATAAGGACAGGACAAATAACCTATCAAGGAAAAGACATAATAGTCCTTAAACATATTCCAAAAAGAATTAGAGAGAAAAGAAGAGATTGCCAATACCTCACAACCAACCTGATAAGAAAAGAAATTCCATTTAGATGGCTAGTTCTGGAGGGATTGTGTGGAAAGATAAAAAGATAAGAAATAAATACAATAGAGAAAGCCAAACAATTTATTGAGCAATACCTAGAACAAGAAGGTGAGAATTGGAACTGGAATTGCAAAGCCAACAAATTGTAGAAGAAAAGGGGAAATAAAAGAGAGAAAAAGAACAAAACAAGATCCAAATAGAGACTTGAAGCATAATAATAATGAGAGCAACAGCCAAATAGTAAAATGGAAAATTTAATTAAAATCCTATATCAACATACAAGGGGTTAACAAAGAAACGGAAATACCTTGAAAAATCATCAAAATATCTTTTAACATGGTGTTGGTCCACCTTTTGCAGCAAATACAGCCTCAATTCTCTGAGGTATTGATTCATACAAATTTTGAATTGTTACCAAAGGAATGTTAGTCCATTCTTCAGTTAAAGCACCCTCCAGTTCTTTTAGAAAGGATGGGGGTGGAAATCGACATCTTACTTGAATCTCCAAAATCGACCATAAATGCTCAACAATGTTGAGGTCTGGTGATTGTGGTGGCCAGATGAGATGCTGAACTTCATTAGAATGTTCCTTGTGCCATTCTTTAACACTTCTTGCTCTATGGATTGGTGCATTATCATCTTGAAAGATGGAATCCCTCTCTGGAAACAGTTCTTGAACCATAGAATGAATTTGGTCAGCCAAAATTCCTAAATAGTGATGGCTGTTAATTCTTCCATGAAGGGAAATCATTGGCCCGATGGATTCCCAAGAAATAGCACCCCAGATCATCACTGAACCACCGCCATGTTTGATGGTTGGGAGAAGGCAGTCTGGATGAAATAATTCTTATGACGTAAACTTAGCTGGAGGTCAGAAAAAGGGTAAACGATGATTCATCAGATAAAATCACATTTTGCCCCTGATTGAGGGACCATTTCTGGTGTTTTCTACACCACGCTAAATGCTTTGAAACATTTGTCTTTGAGAGCAGAGGTTTCCTAATTGCAGCTCTTCTGTGGAATCCAGATTTGTGAAATTCCCTTCAAACAGTTTTTGTGGAAACTGGGTTCTGTACATGTCTATTGAGCTCTGCAGTGATTTTAGGAGCTGTAGTCTTGCAATCCGCTCTAATAATTCGCTTTAGAGTCCAACTGTTTCTCTCAAACACCTTCGACTTTCGACCAGACCTGTGCTTGGCTGAGGATGTTTTCCCTTCTCTTTCAAAAGCAGTCATTACTTTTGAGACATTACCTCTTGAAATGCCAAACATTCGGGCACTTTCTGTTACACTAGCACCTGCCATTCGAGCACCAACAATTTGACCTCTTTGAAAGTCTGAGAGGTCTGCCATTTCTAGAAGATTATAACCAATTTCCTTAAACTTTTGTTTAAAAAAAGGTAGTTTAAAAAAACATTATGATGCCTAAAAGTCAAGTGTTTCCATTTATTTGTCCACCCCTTGTAAATGGGTTAAATTATCCAATTAAAAAAGACAAACATTCAATAAATTCCAAAAAAAAGAATTAGATATAATTTGTATACAGGAGGTATACATTAAAAAAGAACATAGTCAACTATTAGAAGCTCCAAAACTAGGGAAATTGTTTAAGTTGTTAGACGATTCAAATAAAAGGGGTGTTACAATATACATAAAAAATTTGTTATAGTTGTCCCACCACTTATGGGACCAAAGGGGCATACATAAGCGCACAAGAGTGCCTTCCATCCCCTGTCGTATAGTCTCTCCTATATCTCGTATTTCTTCTCTACTATATCCTCTATAACCCTCATTGTGTATTATTGTGTATTGGACAAAATAAATAAATGACAAAGAGTATATTGATGAAACAATTAAAGCCAAACTCTTTAACAACTTCTTCAGCTCTGTCTTTGTGAATAGTAACAGCTCATGCCCAGCATTTCCTTGTCTCACCCCAACTAACTTCAATGATCTAACACAAATCAACTTTACTGAAGAAAATGTTAAGAAATCATTGCACAACCTAAAACCATCTCTATCTATCCCACCTGACGGACTATGTGCATACTTCTTTAAAAAACTCTCCTCAACTCTGGCTGAACCCCTAAGCATAATTTTCAAAATATCTTCTACAACTGGCTCCCTACTAAACTCTGGTCTCTAGCCATGGTCATCCCTATTTTCAAAAAGGGCAATCCTAGCAATGTTGAAAATTATAAACCAATCTCCTTGACCTGCGTCACTTGCAAAGTCATGGAATCTATCATTAACCAATCCATTACACTCCACCTTGAAACAAATAACCTACTTTCCTACAAACAATTCGATTTCAGAAAAAAATGATCCTGCAACCTGTAACTTTTACACTGCAAAAACATATGGACTACCCAAATTGACCAGGGTAAATCAATTGATGCAATCTACATAGACTTTTGCAAAGCCTTTGATTCAGTAGTTCACGGCAAACTTCTTATGAAACTAAAATCTTATGGTATCTCAGGACCACTGCACAATTGGATATCAGCATTCCTGTCAAACAGACAACAGGTGGTCAAAATAGGTATTGCCATATCTAATCCTGGTCCAGTTAACAGTGGCGTTCCCCAAGGCAGTGTTCTAGGACCTACTCTCTTTATACTCTACATAAATGATCTATGTGACAATATTACAAGCAATTATGTTCTCTTTGCTGATGATGTTAAGCTATTTAATACCTATGCGGATTAAATCTAGATTAAAAGAAGATAGGAGGAAATTTGGACTAGCAAAAGAGAAATCAGAAATAAGATTCTATTGGGACCTGAGAGAAAAATGCTAGCAAAAATTTACAAATATTTTTATAACTTCATTATAAAATGGAGGAAGAAAATGTTAGGGGTAATAAATTAATTGGGCTAAAAATTTCAGATATAATGTAAATTGGATCAATGTGAAAAAATCTGGAGTAAAAATTATAAACTAACTAAGGCAGCCTCATATAAGGAAAATCTCTATAAAATGTACTACAGATGGCACCTATCACCAGCGAGATTGGCCAAAATGTATCGAAACATGAACCCCAATGTTGGAAATGCCAAGACAAAAATTGTTCATTTTATCATTTTAAATTTAATAATTTAAAATTTTTGGAAGAAGATACACATCTGGCTCAAAGAAATCACGAAACAAAAAATTCATATGAAACCTGAAATGTTCATAATAGGAATATTGAATCAAAAAGTATAAAAGAAATATTGGTATATTTTACTACATATTTTGACAGCAGTGAGAATATGCCTGGCACAAAATTGGAAACATGGTGATGTACCATCCAACAATATAATTATTTTTTTTAAAACCTGGAATGTACAGAATCAGATAAATTGATGATAGAATTAAACCAGAAAGAGGACAGGGGCAGTAGGCAGGAGTTTATAGAGCTGATGGCACAACAGTTGCATAATAGTCCCTGTTTTTAGGGTTTCTTGTTTTACTGTTAAATAAAACAGGAAGTTTGAAATTCTTGAGATGGGTAGGAGGGAAGGAAGGTGGTGATGTACCATCCGACAATATAATTATTTTTTTAAAAATTGGAATGTGCACAATCAGATAAATTGACGATAGAATTAAACCAGAAAGAAGACTCATAATATTTTGAAGTTTGGAATTTATTTTATAATTGGTTGGAAAGGAAGAATAGAATAGAAAAGAAAGAAAAAAGAAGTATAAATGTACATATTGATACTTAGTTTTAAAATGACTATAGGATTTTATAAGTTTGGATATAATAAATAGACATATTTACTAATAGATTGTAGAAAACTCTGTAAAGAAAATACAGTTTATAAGAATTATATAAAAATGAAAATGTAACAATTTACTGTAGAAGTACTTTGAAGATTTAATATGTATATTTGTAAATGTATTGTTCGTTTTGTTTGATGTTTGTTTGTATTTTTTAATGTTTTCTTAATGTTTATATTTAATAAAAATATATTTTAAAAAACTATTGTTTAAAAAAAATGGACAATAGGACAGGGACAGTAGGCCGGGAGTTTACAGAGTTGTTGGCACAACAGTTGTATCACAGTCCCTGTTTTTAGCGTTTCTTGTTTTACTCTTAAATCAAACAAGAAGTTTAAAATTCTTGAGATAGGTAGGAGGCAAGGAAGGAAATGGGTCCAAACTAAAGATTCAGGCTTCAGCATCCTGAATCAGGAAAGTGCTTAAAAACACAAATATACTACAATGAAGAGCACTTAGCTTAAAGGGACCAGAATTGAAAAATTCAAACAGAAACCAAAATCTAATATTTTCCCAGATTTATGAAGATATTGTAATAAAAGGCATCACGATACCTGTTTGCCACAGGGATAATTTCTTTACAACAGGTCTCTCAAATTATCAGTCCACAGGCCAGATGCATTATGCACTGGTCACACCTATGCCTGGTTTAGTGAAGGTGGGGAAAGTCACAATACATCTTGTGACTCTGCTGTGACAACATGCAGATTACTCTTTTTCAGTGCTGCCCTAAAACCAAGAAAAATGGGATGAGGATATTGATAGAACGGTGTTTCTCTCAAGCTTGGCAAATTTAAGTTGGACTACAACTCCCATAAATCCCTAGCCAAGCCATGCTGACTGGGGATGTCTGGGATTTGAAGTCCACACATGTTCAAATTTGCCAAGCTTAAGAAACACTGCCATATAAGAATAGAAACTAGCAGCTATTTCATTAGTTGTTTAAAGATGTTTAAAGCTGTTTAAAGCCCTGAGGTGAGGCGAATGGGGGGGGGGCAAGCGCGTGTGCTCTCCAAAGAGTTATTTATTTATTTATTTATTTTGTCCAATACACAATAATACACAATGAAGGTTATAGAGGATATAGTCCATGAGATTGGTGATAGCGGCCGCGAAGGCGGCTCGGTGCCCAGGTTTCCCCTCAGGCGGCGCCGGTGGCTGCTCTCCTGACGTTTCTTGATGGGGTGGGGGTTAAATAACTTGGCTGCTTTGGGGGTGAGAGAGTGCTGTCATTCCAGCCACCACCACCACCTCCCCATCCCCAGTCTAAGAAATGGGACCCCTCTCCCTTATTCAAGGGAGACTTAAGGTTTATTTGGGATTTTTGACGAGGGAGAAAGGGGCGGTTGTGAGGAAATGAGGGCTCAAGGAGCATTTGACTCCGCACCCGGCATCCTCTCCACTGATGAAACCCTCGGGAGGAGAGAGGGGGCATATTTAAAGGTCAAAAAAAGGCGTGGGGTGTGGGGGTGGGTGCTGCCAAAACTGAGGATAAAAGGGGGGCTTTTTCTAGCTTTCTCTTTTGCTAGGAAGGAAGGAAAAAGAAAATGACTTATAGACCGTAGTGCTTTTACAGCTTTTACAGTTTAAAGAATAACATCTTGCCCCCCCAACAATAATAATCATCTTGCCCCCCAACAAGGCATAGGAATAATCATCTCCCCCCCCACACACACAATCTGGGTCTTCATTTTACCAACCTCGGAAGGATGGAAGGGAGAAAAAAGGGGGGGAGGGTAAAAGTGAGAAGAGTTGTCCTTGAGGCCTTTTGAAAGCAGTAAGCAACAAAATTTCATTTTAATGTATGCGTAAGTGTTGTGGTTAGCTCTGCCCCAGCTCCTGCCCCAAGGACTGTGGATGTGGGGGAGACATCCACATACTGCAGGCCTGTTTTGCTCCCGGTGCAATCTGCTGATGAAGGCTCCTCTGACCAAGAAGGCATGAGTGACAGGAAGGAGGAGAGTGTGGCAGACAGCTCAGAAGGAGATCAATTATCTAGCTCCTCCTTGGATTCGGAACAAGAGTTAATGATACAGCCACGCATGAGGAGAGAGATGCATAGGCAGCAACAACTGAGAGATTATTATCAAAGAAAATGAGGCCACCTGTGGTTGGGTGGGGCTGTGGTAATTAGTGAGGCTGCTATAAATAGCAGCCTGTGGGTTTGTCCATTGTGGAGGATTATCTGATCGTTGTGTTTCGTGCCTGCCTTGCTGACTTTGACCTTTGTGTGCGGATTTTTCCCCACTTTGAAACTAAACCAGAGCAAAGTGTGTTTCACTTTGTGAAAGAAGAAGGACTGTGAATTGCCTCACAGCTGCAACCTAAGTATCTAAGAACTGATAAGGGACTTGTACAAATTACCAGTTTGTTTGGAGACGAGTGCTCTTTGCTATACAGAAAGAGTGCTTCGTTTATTTGAATTTTCAGTATAAAGAACATTGTTTTGAATTTTCAAACGTATGTATGTACGTGTGAAATTGTATCTGTGGCATTTTCGGGAGGATTCTAGCAGAGAACTCGACAGAACAGTAAGGAAGAGAGAGAAAGAGAGGTCACTTTAGCGTATGTTAAGTTTGTATATGTGTATAGATGTATATACAGTGTTCCCTCGATCTTCGCGGGTTTGAACTTCGCGGATAGCCTATACCACGGTTTTTCAAAAAATATTAATTAAAAAATACTTCACGGTTTTTTTTCCTATACCACGGTTTGTCCCACCCAATGATGTCATATGTCATCGCCAAACTAATAATTTTTGCAAATAAATAACAAAAAAAATAATTATTGTTAATAAATAATTATGTTTATAAATATCAGGATCACTAAGTGTCTTATTCAATGGTGAGTACCAGTAATAATGGTGAGTAAAAGGTTGTTAAGGGAATGGGAAATGGTAATTTAGGGGTTTAAAGTGTTAAGGGAAGGCTTGGGATACTGTCCATAGCCAAAAATGGTGTATTTACTTCCGCATCTCTACTTCGCGGAAATTCGACTTTCGCGGGCGGTCTCGGAACGCATCCCCCGCGGAAATCGAGGGGACACTGTATTTCATGTTGTTTTTTAAATCATTTAATATTTTTTTAAAGGAAATGTTTGCAAGAAAGCATCCCAGCTCAAAGAGCATCAAGAATCCCACAAAAATAAAATCTACACTTTAAAATTCTATGTCCTACCAATCTTTTCAATTGGGAAAAAAATATCTCTCCAATGCAATGTATAAAAACCTCTATAAATTCTCCACCTCTACTTTGCAGTTCTAAAATGGTACAGAAGTCTCCAAAGGTTTAGGACGTGCAGCTGATCAACTCATCTCCTCCACTCACCACATGAAACTGCTGAAAGTGAAGCCAAGGAAAGATCTCAGCACTTTTCTCTTTATACATCAATGCACCTTAAGCACTTCCATATGTTACTTTTACATTTACTGGTCTTGAGTCAGTAACCTCTAAAATTTATTTTGGAAGAGCTAAGGGAAGGCTCTTTCAATAAAATGGAGGATAAAAGAGTGTGAAAGAAGGTTGCATGTTTGGAATCCAAATGTCAGTTGCAGTTAAGATGAACCGCTCCATATTAAGATCCAGCCAAATGACTTGTGCTTTGCTGGAAAATTCCAGAAAAGAGTATACGATTGAAAAGAATGCTAGATCATTCTGGGATTGAAGGGGACAGATTTATGGATGACTGACCTGTATCTTGACTAACTCCTCACATCAAAACATTATAAAACAGCAGCATTGTTACAGGACAGGTGATTTAGAAATATGCCTTCTCAAAGCTTTACCTATTATTTTCTAAGTAGGTTTTCTACTTTCTGTGTTTACTCCTCCCTGTTCTGTCTGGATCCCCCCCAGACGCCAACACCAACCAAAAAGAGTATCCAGACACACTGGTAAAAAGCAAAGGCAGTTTGTATAATTAAAAGCAAACACAGGTAACAAAAACTGTTCTTACAGACAGGAACACTATGAAGCTTCACAGAGGTTTCACGAAGGCCAGGCAATAAAACAGGATTCTTGCTGGCAAAAACAACGCTGGAGATAATAAAACCCACTCCTCCCCCAAGTCTTCCAGACTTCTAGGCCACAAGCCAAGATCAGAGACGCCGAGAATCGAAGCAAGGTCACAGGACTCCCAGTTGATAACTCTCCACAAAACTGTAAGGGCGGGCCTGCCTTTTCAACCCTGCTGAGGAGAACCACACCCAAACCCAGCTGTTGCCAATTCAGGGATGGAAATACCTTTCTAATTGGCCCCATCTTTGAGCTGCTCGTCGCTGCCTCATGTCTATTATAGCCTGTGCGTCTTCATCCAATGAATCCAGGCTACTAGCTGGGGAGAGGCCCCCCCCCGGAGGGGTCTCAGGCTGCTCTCCCTCCTCCTCTTCCTGACGTTCCTCTCCCCCATCTGCCTGGTCCTCCTCCTCCTCTGGGCATGGATCCGGCAGAGATCCAGCCGGTCCCAAAGGAGCCTCAGGCTGAATCACAACACTCCCTGTATGGCTTTTAGTCCTTTTCAAATCGCTTTAAGTGGATACCAAATTTTCCAGCTGATAGATTCAATCCAATCAGAATAAATCTGGTAGGAACTTCGGGGGTCTTCGAGTTCAACCCCCTGCTCAAGCAGAAGGTTTTATATCGTTTCAGAGAGGTGGCTGTCCATTCTCTTCTTTAAAAACTTCAGTGATAAAGTATCCACAACTTCTGAAGACAAGCTGTTTCACTGGTTAATTGTCTTCACTGTTTGGAAGTTTCTCCTTAATTCTAAGTTGCTTCTCTCCTCAATTAATTTCCATCCATTGTTTCTTGTCCTGTCTTCAGATGCTTTGGAAAATAAGTTGGCCCCCTCCTCTTTGTGGCTGTCCCTCAAATACTGGAATACTGCTGTCATATCACTCCTAGTCCTTGTTTTCTCTAGCCTGGCCATAGCCAATTCCTCCAACCAGTGGAGGGCTGCACACTGGTGCTCTTCGGCGGTGGATGTGCACTAGTAGCACTGATTCTTTTGCTTCTGTGCATGGATAATAGAGTCCAATCTCTTCCAATTTAAAAAGACATTTAGAATGCATCGTTTTATGAATGCCACCATAAAGCTGAATTTTTTTTCCAATCTGAGGTTCTTGAAAGTATAGTCCTTCAACTGTTTTATGGATCCACAGGTATTCCACATTTATTTTTTATAGTAGTTCAGTTACATGGCACAGAAAAGTAACACAACCATTTTTCACACCCATGGCAACTGCAGCACTCCCATGGTCACAGGATCAAAATTCAGACACTTAGCAACTGACCCATATTTATAACAGTTGTAATGTCCTAGGCCAGTGATGGCGAACCTATGGCAGTAAGGGGAAAGTACAAGTGCACTAGAGTGCCTTCCGTCCCCTGTCCTATTGCTCTCCTATATCTCCTATACCTTTCTTCTATTCCTATATCTCTTCTTCTGTTCTTTCATTGATATGTTCTATTACTATACCTTCTTTTCTATTCTTTCTTAGATATATTTTACTATGAGTATATCCTCTATAACCTTCATCATGTATTTTACTATGTGTATATAGATATATATACCCACTAAAACCCTCATTGTGTATTGGACAAAATAAATAAATAAGAATTAAAAAAAAATCTGCTGGCACGTGAGCCGTTACCCTAGCTCAGCTCCAATGTGCAAGTGTGTGCCTGCCAGCTGATTTTCAGCTCACCTGGAGGCTTTGGGAAGGTATTTTTAGCTTCCAGAGAGTCTTCAGGTGATGAGGGAGGGTGAAAAATGAGATTGGTAAATGGGTTGTTTCAGGCCTCCAGAGGGCCTCCTGGGGTGGCGGGGGAGGCAATTTTTGCTGTCCCCAGGCATTGAATTATGGGTGTGGGCACTCACGCATGCACGATAGCACACGCACATGCGCCTTCGGCACTGAGGGAAAAAAGGTTTGCCATCACTGTCCTAGGCTCATGTAATCACTTTTGGAGGCCTTCTGACAAGCAAATTCAATGGGGAAGCCAGATTCACTTACCGGTAACAACCATAGTAGTAATTTAACAATAGCATTGGTTCATTTAATAATTGTGGCGAGAAAGCTCATAACATGGGGCAAAACTCACTTAACAACTGTCTTGATTAGCAATGGAAATTTTGATCTCAGTTGTGATTATTAAGTTAATGACCACCTTTAGATCCGTGATGGCAAATATACGGCACATGTACCACAAGTGGAACACAGAGCCATATTGGTAGGAACACAGTGCATACGTGCGCTGGCCAATCTGATTTTCATGCCTTCTAGGCCCACTGGGAGTCATGGAACAGACTGTTTCCAAGCTCTAGAAACTTTCAAGTTGGGAAACGGGACATTTCTGGACCGTAGAGGGTCTCTGGGGAGATGGGGAACACCATTTTGCCCTGCCCAGGCTCCTAGAAAGGCTCTGAAGCCTGGAGAGAGTGAAAACAGGCATGCCGTCCCATGCCAGGAACTGGGGGTGGGTGGGTGGTCAGACACGCATGCACAAAGGGGTGCATGGAATTATGGGAATGGGCACAATTGCACATGACCTCCCTGCACCACCACCCCTTTTGGCACACAAACTAAAAAAGGTTCGCCATCACTGCTTTAGATAATACTTGATCAGACAACTCAACATATAAATTTATATTCATATAAGATACAACCATCATCAATATAGCTACCCGATATTATAAAGATTTTTAGCTCTGACATGTTACCTTCAAAGAGAGCTCTAAAATATCATTATTTATTTATTTTATTTTATTTATTTATTTTGTCCAAAACATAATGAAGGTTACAGAGGATATACTCATAGTAAAATGTATCAAGAAAACAATAGAAGAAAAGATATAGGAATAAAATATATCAAGGAAAGAATAGAAGAAAAGGTATAGGAATAGAAGAAAAGATATGTAAAGAAATATAGGAGAGACAGAAGGCACACTGGTGCATTTATGTACACCCCTTACTGACCCCTTAGGAATCTGGAGAGGTTGATCATGGATAGTCTAAGGGTAAAATGTTGGGGGTTAGGGGATGACACTACGGAGTCAAGTAATGAGTTCCATGCTTCAATAACTCAATTACTAAAATCGTATTTTTTACAGTAAAGTTTGGAGCGATTAATATTCAGTTTGAATCTGTAGTGTGCTCTTGTGTTGTTGTGGTTGAAGCTGAAGTAGTCATTGACAGGGAGGACATTGCAACAGATGACCGTATGGGCAATACTTAAATCATGTTTAAGGCATCGAAGTTCTGAGCTTTCTTGATCCAGGATTGTGAGTCTAGTTTCGTAGGGTTAAGACATTTTAATTTGTTAAGGCATTGCTACAGATAGTTCTCAACTTTCAACCATTCATTTAGCAATTGTTTAAAGTTACAACAACATTGAAAAAAAATGATTTACAATCAGTCCCACACTTATAACCATTGCGGCAACATCACAGTCACATAATAAAAATCCAGAATCAGATTATCGCTATTGTTACCTTCCCAGCTGACTTCTGATAAGGAAAGTCAGATTTGCTAAACAACCATATTTCATGTAATAACTGCAGTGATTTACTTAACTGTAGTACAATACTTTGTAAAAACAGACATGATTCACTTAACAATTGCTTTGCTTAGTAATGGAAATTTTAAGTCCAAGAAGGACTACAGCATAGTTGGTTGGATAATTCTGGGAATTGAAGTCCACAAGTCTTAAAGTTGCCAAGATTGAAAACATCTGGTCTTGACCTTTTCATATGCATTATTCTAGAATTGTTTGGATGAAACACACTCTAAACAATTCTTTAAAAATAAAATAATTATTAAACTTTCAGGCTGCTGAAAAGTGGTTTTAAAAAACAGATTAGAGGCATTACTATAATGGAGAACTGGTTTTTCTCAACAGATATGAACTATGGTAACTAAACTGAACTTCCACGTTCAAAAGCAATGTCTTCTTAAATCTTTTTATTCAAATATTTAGGCATTGCAGATGGAAAAGGAAATACTGCTACCTTCATGCCAAATTTAGGGATTTATTGTAGGTCTGTGTTTGGCTAAGGTAGAAACAAGATTCCAGGCTACACTGACTATTGCCCTAAATGAGCTCATCTTTTAAATTGAACAGTGGTTTGAAATCTAAATATTAAAAGATCATTTTCAAGATATTTCATACTAGAAATGGAAAGTTATAGTGGTTACAGCTTTTTAAAAAAAACCCTCATAAATTAATTAACTAAATGACTGACAATCCCCCACCTTATCGTAGCACCATATACTGCATCTGACCTCTCAAACTGAACAGTTGTTATTTCCTATTTGTTTATAACTGGACTGTTTTAACTGTACAGTTTTTAAAATTAAATATGTATCTATCCTACTCCAATTTCTTTTCAGCTAATGACAAATTAGGTTTATTCCTCTAAGCTTCTCTCTATATTTGTAGTTAAGAATTTAATAACCCTGCAGCTGTAATATAATTCCAATGTGATATTCCATTCCAGATGTAGTTGTATTCAACAGCTGTGAGGGATATTAAGGGACTATTGCATAATCCCTATCCGTTCTAGCCCAGAGAAAAATTAAAAGCTGCAATTCAAGAACTGTGTCCCTGAATCACTTCTGATACTTCTTCCTGGTCTGTTTCATTTGTCAGTTTATAGTCAAATAAAGGCCCACATTTTCTTTTAATCTCTGGCCAAGACACTGATTCACCACTCCTTTCTATTTATTTTTTCAAGCATATCAGTCTTTACCTTTAATTGCCTGTCAGTTTTGTTGACCCAAAAAATGAAACAGTACAAACTCCAGTGTTTCGTGACATCAAACTTACAAAAGTTTTCTTCAGTACTTAACTTTATTAGAAACATCCTCTTAACAGATCAATAGTTTGATAAGGAGGATTGGATTTGGTATTGTGTACTGTACTGTTTTTTTTTTATTATTGTTGTGAGCCGCCCCGAGTTTGCGGAGAGGGGCGGCATATAAATCCAATAAACCTAACCTAAACCTAAAGGAGGCTAAATCATTGGTCTTGAAGTTCAGTTTATTCATCTGCAGTCTTCTTGGAGGGCCAATTTAAATGGAAGAAGGAATGAGGTATATAATTTATGACATGAGAGACCTGGAAGAATTAACTTGTAGATTAGAAGTCCAACTGTAATGGAATATATAATAGGTGTCTGGCAAATGTTTCCTTTTATCACATGAAGCAAACCTAGAATTTGGATGAAACTCAAAGTGAAATTAAAATGTGGTGTAAGACTATAATCCAGAATTATTTAAAGTTGCTGCATATGTTACAGTAACTACAGTAACTTTACAGTAACCTGTCACAATTACTAACCAGAAGGACCAGGCAAGATGGTAATCTTGGGAATTGTAAACACATAATCTTCAAATGGCGTTGCACTGAGGAAATGTAATCTGAAACACATCCATATCATTTTCAAAGTTGTTATTTTTCAGGTATGTTGGAAATAAATCCAATCACAACAGGACGCTAATTGAGCCAAAACTGATCTTCATGTTTTTGTGATAGTATCTAATGCATGTAATGGAAATATATTACAATATTCCCTTTACTCCAGCTGCCCTAGAGAGAAAAATAATAGAGCTGTAAAAGAACGATGACTAAATGCTATGTAGCATCTAGGTTATGTAGCATTTAGAATAGAATAGAATAGAATAGAATAGAATAGAATAGAATTTTATTGGCCAAGTGTGATTGGACACACAAGGAATTTGTCTTGGTGCAAATGCTCTCAGCGTACATAAAATAAAATATATATTTGTCAAGAATCATGTGGTACAACACTTAATGATCGTCATAGGGGTCAAATAAGCAATGAAGAAGCAATATTAATAAAAATCTTAGGATATAAGCAACAAGTTACAGTCATACAGTCAACATGGGAGGAAATGGGTGATAGGAATGCTGAGAAAAACTAGTAGAATAGAACTGCAGATTTAGTAGAAAGTCTGACAGTGTTGAGGGAATTATTTGTTTAGTAGAGTGATGGCGTTCAGAAAAAAAATTAGGTTTCAAAGTCAAAGGCAAAGAGGTAAAATTCTTTCTGTATGCTTATCCACCTGCAGATCCTCAAAACAAACACGTATCCTCTCAGGATCAGTGATGATGGGTTGCTACCAGTTTGGACCAGTTCTTCAGCAGCGCTGACTCCAAGCCCAGAAAGAACCAGTTCTCCATATCCATTCAAATGGACCCACAGGCCTGCCCCTGAATTATACTGACCTTTATCTCTGCTTCTGAAGAACAGCTGATCAGAGGTGGCAGATTGAATTGCTGCTTCACAGCTGTTTTCCATGCTCATAACTTAGTTTGCAACGCGGAAGTTCTAGTCCCTCTGAACTCTGTGTGCACACACACAGACCTAAACACACAGCAAAGCACGTACTTAGCGAACCAGCAGCAACAAAAAGCATAAGCCACCCTGCTCAGGATCATATTGCAACTTCAGAGGGTAACCATGTAATTCCAGGGGGAAATGCAGTCACATTAAGGAATTACATAGAACACCAAGTAATACAACAAACATCTTTCTCTTTGAATGCAAAGCACTGACAAATCTCAACAATCACTATATCCAGGGGTGGGCTACTGCCCAGACGGGGGGAACGCAGTGGGGTAGCGAAAATGGAGCTCCATCCCAGAGCACCCGATTTGCACTGAAAGATGTTGAAAGAAAATGCATAAACCACATCCACAGTGTAATAGTAAAAATTTTGGTAGCCCTTCACTGACTATATCTATAATTCCACATACTAGAAGTAGAATGGGTTTTGTTAGTCTTTGCTTGTTTCTTTTCAGCATTGTGTATTATTTGCAATGTGGACATCTTGTAGTAGATATATTCCCAATGAACATCATCAACCATGAAAAAAGATGAGCGGAGATGTGTCAGCCCTTCAAGGTAGATCAGACTAGGAATCCTAGGTCAACACTAATTTTATTATATAAGCTATAGTAACATAATTTTGCAAGCCTCACTGTGCTTCCTTCCTTCCTTTTAGAGATGTTCTCATCTGAGATATTTGCTCAGATTTCATCAGAGCAGTGTTGGGCTCCTACAGGAACGGTCAGGAACGCAGTTCCGGTAGCAAAATTTGGAGTTCCACGCCAGAGCACCCAATTTGCAATGAAAGATGTTGAAACAAAATGCATAATGAAGAAGACTGAGGCAGTCAGTTCTTTTAAATTCTTTATTTGGCTCAGCAGGAGAAAGCTCTTTTTTAGAAAGTGACTTTAGCTCAAAACGCAACTGACTGTAACAGTGTCAGAGCGCTCCTTATGTACTTTTACTTTCCCGCCTAAACCCAACTGTCATTGTTTCAACCAATCAGAATGCTCAATCCACATTTAACTTATTTACATTGCTTCAATGCATATTTAACACATAAGCCACGCCCACAGTGTGGTAGTAAAAATGTTGGTAGCCCATCAGTGCATCACTAAATAATGTAGAAAATCCTGATTATGATCTTCTGGGTGATGATGGGACCAAGGATAGAACCAGGGGTGGGCAGCAGGCAGGACAGGGTGGAACGCAGTTCCACTGGCGGAAATGAAGCTGTGTGCGCAACTCCAACTGATCAGCGGCTGTCACTTTCTGGATTACTGGTCTCAGCTCAGCTCTCCTTTTTTTCCTTGCTGCTGCTGCTGCATCTGCGCTCCTCGCTTTTTTCCTCTTTCCTCCTTCCTGGCTTCGGACGAACTTTCCTCTCTCTTGCTCGGATCCCCTCCAGCCTCGCACGGCCACCTCCCACCCGGAGTGCAAGCAGAAGGTGTGGGTAGAAGTGGCACTGGTAGCATTTATGCTTCTGGCAGCACCAATTTGCCTAGCTACCCAGCCTGAGGCAGATGGGAGACCCAGGAAGGAAATATGAAGCAAATTGTCTCCCCAGCGAGCAACACTGATAAGGTTGTAAGTCAAGGACTTAACAGTTCACTTGGATGATTTTTTAAAAAATAATTTTTATTGGTTTTTTAGGTTTACATAAAACAAACATATAACAGAGCACAGTGCATGTGCCCGTCACCTAACAACACACACACCCCGTCACCCCCACCACCCCTACAAGAGGATTTAAATTTTTTTACTTATTTATCTATCTATTAATCCTTGGCTCTATCTTGAACAAATATTACTAAAAGAGTGATTGTAATTTATTTTTCATATTTACATCACAGATTCTACTTAACATATAGTCTTTTACCTTGTTCCATCGCACCATCAGCTTCTCCAATTTATTCTCATCAAAATTATTTAATCTTATTTCCATAATTTCAAAATGTATGTGATCCACCATATACCAGTACCAATTTTGTACTGTCCATTTTGTAGAATCTTTCCATCCTAATACCATCACCGCTTAAGCACTTTCCAATGCTGCGGTTTTAATTTCCTTAAATTCTCCTAGTTCCCTATATTTAATTAAAATTGCTATTTCTTTTGTAATAATCCAGTTAATGTTTAACATTTTATTAATTTCATTCTGGACTACATTCCAGAATTTCTGAATTTCTGCACACTCCCAGATCATATGCATAAAAATTCCTTTTTTCTGGCACCCGTGCCAACATTTGCCCTTCTCTTTCCCCTGGAAGTGTGCAATTTGTACAGGTGTATAATACCATTTATGTAAGATTTTTCTTCTCATCTCTCTAACTCTCGTATTTTTAATCTTGTATATACATTGTTTCTTTCATTTCTCTTTCATCTATTTGTAAATCATCCTGCCAACATCTTGTTAAACTTTTTGTTACTTCTTCTTCCATCTGCAATAGCATTCTATATATATTACCGGCTTGTGCTTTACTTTCATTTATCTTTTCACTTATTATTTTTTCTAGACTATTTTCTTCCCGTAAGAAGGCTTCTTTATTCTCACTTTTGTTTAAGTATGTACATATTGCATTAATCTGCAACCATTTCTGTTTACCAATCCACCATTCCAATCTAGTTCTACTAACTCTTCCATCTTTCTCATATAATTGTTCAATTCTCGTTATCCCTTTACTATTTAATATTTTAATAATTCTACTTAGGTTAACATCATCCCCTATATTCAATACATGTAACGTTGATAGCCTGGATACCTTTATTCCACTTATCCTCTGCCATTTGAGCCATATTTCTAAACATGCTTTAAAAGGATTACTTGGCTTCCGGTTTGGCGGTGATCGCGGCGGGACATCCTTGGCAGGGCTCTGCCAAGCGATCCCTTCTACCCCCTTCGAAGGTCGCATTTGCGATCGGATCGGGCTCGGATGGCCCGATCCCAGAACAGGGGGCTCCCCTCTGCCCGAGGAGCCATCGCTGAGACTCCAGAGGCAGCGGTTCGCCCCGCAGCTTCGAAGACGGGAGAACCGATCCTCTTTGCCTGAGAGGACCGGCCAGCGCTTTCTCCCCTCACCCAGCGGGAAGCTGAGAAAAAGCTCTAAATTGAAAGTTCTACATTTAACTAACTGAAAAAGAATACATCCGATAAAGGACTCAAGGTAAAAAATTTCCTCTTTGTTTCAAGACCAAAATCTGAAGATTTGATCGTTCGCAAGCCTCAAGGGAAAGCTTTCTTTAACGAGGCGAAAGTGAAAGTTTTTTTTTTCTGAGTCTCATCCGCAAATAACAGCCGAGACTAAATTCTCTCATTTTCATTGTTTCCATTTTGTATTTGAATTTTGGAATCTATAAAACATTTTTTTTACCCTATGCTTTAATAAAAGATCTTGAACTGGAAATGACTATTTAGAAGATTTCAATGCTTAAAAGAAATTAGTAAAGATGACTAAAATTTCTTTTTTATAGTCTGTCAAAACATTGTGTTCCGGGCTGACATCTTAACAGCGGAGGAATATAACTTTGTTGCCTTATTTTTTTTTCTCATCCTGTTGTCTTTGCAACATAATAACATTATATAACAACTTGAAAATAAATGGGAAATAGAAGGAACTGATACCTTTCCTTTGGAATATTTACCTTTGGATTAACCTACTTGGATTACTTGCTGATTGCCTTTGAACTACTTTGGATTACTTGCTGATTGCTTTTTTTCCTTGGGATTATTTTTTCTTCTGAGAATCTTTTCACATCTGCCTGATCATATGAACTTCTGACTTCTAACCTGACTCCATCTTGGGATCTATTTTTTTTGCCTTTGTCTTGAATTTGGAAAAGAACATAGACTCCATTTTAACTACAAGAAAATTATTAATTTGACTTTTTTTTTCTTTTCGTGAGACCTGCAATTGGGATTAAGTACAATTGTATTTTCTGACATTGGGATTCACACTCTTTATTCATCTAATATAATTTCCTGATTTATAAGAAGAACATAACTATACATATTGTGTTTTCTTTTTGATTAATTAACTCTTTTTTTGTTCTCCTTCTGATTTTCCTTCTTTTTATTCCTATTTTTAAAAGAAGTTTGAATTGAAGACTATGCATTGTTAGCAAACCTTGGTTTCCTGCTCTATTCTAATTATTTGAATTGAAATACTCCCCATTTCTTTTTTCTCTCTCCCTTTTTCTCCCTCTTCTTGCTGCCTTATTAAGTCTTTTTTCTCTTCCTTTTTTTTCTCTGTACTTTTTCAAAGTCTCCCTTTTTAAAATAGTTATTATTCTTTCTTTGCTGTCATTTATTTTGTCTTTTTATTAGACCATTTATTTTTAACTTTTACTGGTTTTCTATTCCTAAAAGTTCTATATTTGTTTCCTGAGTTATTATATCTTTAAATTTTTAAATTTTTAAAATAATTAATAACAATATATATTGGATTTTGAATTTTGAATTTTCTTGATAATTGAATAGTTATAATTTAAGCGTAACCGCTAATAAAACAGATTGAATAGATTTGGAATTTATAGAAATTTTCTCCTTTTCACTATATATAGATTTAGATTGATTTAAATTAATTCAAATTTTAAACAGCGGATTCAAAATTGACAATGTCAACTTCTTCAACCGTTGTTAAAACAGTCAAAAAACAACCTACTGCAACAATCTCTTCTCCACAAGTGTCGCCGCGTCCCTCCCCGACGCACCAGGCGTCAGCTATGTCTTCCAAGGATAAAGAAAAAGACAAAACAATGCAGTCCAACTTTGCAACACTACAAGAAACTTTAAACAATATGCAGGACTTTATGTTTAAATCTCAAGAAAATGCTACTCAACAAAGAGAGGCTATAAAAGAGGATGCAACACAACAAAGAGAAGCTATAAAGGCAGACTTGACAGAATTCAAAAAGGAGATGGCCCAATTGAAAGTTGATATGGCCGAGGTGAAAGACCAGATAAAGGTGATTCAACAAACACTACAAGAAAGCGACGATCGCGTGAAAAAAGTTGAAGAGAAATCCGACAAAAACGCAAAGAGAATAGACTATCTTGAAGGGAGAGCTGATGCAAGACATAGAAGACATGATGAATCAATCATTCAGCTGGAGATGCAACGTGCTTCGTATGGACTACGATTTCAGAACATGAAAGAGGAAAAAGATGAAGATTTAAAAATGACTATGGCGGAAACTATTGGAGGAATACTCCAGGAGGATCCTGCTGCGCTAGCGAAAGAAATCGATGAAGTTTTCAGAACTTCGAATAGTTACATCCGTCGCCACAATCTCCCAAGAGAGATTCACATCAAATTTACCAGGAAAACTTTGCGTGATGACATACTCCACTGGGCAAGAAACTCCAAACTTCAACATCAAGGAGTGGAAATAAAAATATTAAAACAAGTTCCAAGAAGCGTCAGAGAGAGCAGAAGAGATTACCATTTTCTTACCAGAATTTTGATCAAAGAAAATATAACCTACCGTTGGTTAATTCCACAAGGCCTTTCTCTGACATGGCGCTCTACAAGATACAAGCTGGAAAACGTAGAACAAGCTAGGTACTTCTTCGAAAATAGTGGCATCAGCCATATGGACTTTTCAGATAATCAACAAGAGGCTCAACAACAATCAGCACAACAGCAACCAGTGGAGAAACTAGCAATCCAACAAGAAGAACTTTTGGGGGCCACTGCCCTGGCAATAGAGCAGGACCAAGGTGCTAGAAGAGTTCAACCCCAGCGAGAAACCAAAAAACCTACTAAATGACAACAACTAAAGACCTAAAGATTTTTTCGGTAAATGTCAATGGACTAAATGAACCAAGGAAAAGGAAACAAATCTTTTCCAAAATCAGAAGTCAAAATGCTCAAATTGCAATATTACAAGAAGTACATATCAAAAAAGATAACCAAAAATTATTGTTGAATCCTAAAATTGGAAAAATGTATGCTGCATTAGCAGATCAAAAAAAAAGAGGTGTGGTGATGTATGTAGAGAATTCTATAAATTCCAAACAAATATACAAAGACAATGATGGTAGAATACTAATTGTACAAGTTGATATTGAACCTAGACCCATAGTGGTTGTCTCTATTTATGCTCCCAATGAAGATCAAATGTCATTTTATAAAAATTTACACCAAATAATAATAGAGTTAGCTATTGAGAATGTATTAATAATAGGTGATTTTAATGCTATTGTGAATAGGCAACTAGATCATTCAGGGGGGGGGGAGAAATAGTAAAAGGAAAAAAACAAAAAGAAATTTACTACCTAGTACTTTCCAAAAAATGAAAACAGAATTATTGTTAAATGATATATGGAGGGAAAGACACCCCCATAAAAGACAATTTACGTTTTATTCTAATCCCCACAAAATTTGGACAAGAATAGACATGGTATGGACATCAAAAATGGCCGCAGAACAAATAAGGGAAGTAGAGATAGATGTTAATACATGGGCCGACCACAACCCAATAGTGGTTTATATAAGAACGAATAATAAGCAGAATACTTGGTGGATGAATAGAAATATATTAAAAGATAAGAAATATAAGGATTGGATTGAAAAGGAATTAAAAATATTTCTTGAAATTAATAAAACCCCAGACACCACTCCACAGAATTTATGGGATACACTCAAAGCTTATATAAGAGGGTTAACAATATCCTATATAGCAAAATACAATAAGGAAAATAAACTAAAGTATGTACAATTAATAAATGAATTAAAACAACTGGAATTTGCATCGCAGCAACACACCAAGAATAGAGATTTTAAAACAGAAATAAATGTAACTAAACATAAAATTAGAATTATAGAACAAAATCAAATAACTGAAAAAATTAAAAGAGCAAAACAGCATTATTTTGAACATGCAAATAAACCGGGAAGATGGTTAGCATATAAACTTAGAAAGCAGAGTCAATCCAAATTGATAAAAAAATTAGAAGACAAGGATGGTACAATAAAATACGATACAGAAGGAAAGGCGGATATTGTTTATAATTTTTATAAAGATCTCTATGCCAAAGACAATGTTAGCGAAGATGAAGTTTTTAATTACTTACAGGCTTCAAAACTACCACAAATAACAGAAGACCAACAGACTATGTTGGATGGACCAATAACCATGGAAGAACTCCTAACTACAATTAAAAAACAGAAGAACAACAAGGCCACCGGCCCGGATGTTATACCGGCAGAATGGTATAAGATAGAAAACGAAATAGTAAGAAACCATATGTTAGAAACTTTTAATTTTTGTAGACTTGAGGGTAAAATTCCGAAATCTTGGTCAGAATCGTTGACAACTTTAATACACAAACCCGGTACTGACCCAGTAAAAATCAAAAATTATAGACCCATATCGTTATTAAATGTAGATTATAAAATATTTATTGCCATTTATGCAGATAGGCTTAAAAGAATTATAAACGGAATAATACATCAAGACCAAAATGGATTCCTACCAGGGCGACAAATTAAAAACAATCTGAGAATGGTAATAAACACATTAGAATATTATGAACAACATTCAGATAAGACAGCATCTTTAATGTTTTTAGATGCTCAAAAGGCCTTTGACAACGTTAACTGGACATTTATAAAAATGCAATTAAACAAAATGAGGTTTGGCCCAAAATTTGTTAATTTAATAGATACTATATATTCAAAACAAACGACTAAGATAATATTAAATAATAACCAACTACAAACACTTGATATAAATAAGGGAGTTCGTCAGGGATGTCCTATATCACCATTGCTATTTATTATGACACTTGAAACTCTATTAATTAAAATAAGAGCGGATTCTGATATAAAAGGTTTAACAATAGGAGACGAAACTTACAAACTTCAAGCTTTTGCAGATGACTTAACGTTTATAATTGAAGAACCGATAACAACAGTACCTTCTTTATTACAAACTATTGAACAATTTGGAAATGTAGCAGGTTTAAAGATAAATAAAAGTAAAACTTCTTTTTTAACTAAAAATATGAATAAAATACAAGAAACTAAATTAGAAAATATTTCTGGAATAAAAACTGTAAAGAAAGTAAAATACTTAGGAATAAATTTAACAGCGAAAACAATAACATTAAAAAATGATAATTACATAAAATTATTAGCAGAAATTAAAAAAGATTTAGAAACGTGGAATAATCTGAAAATATCATTTTTAGGAAGAATTGCTACAATCAAGATGAATATTTTGCCCAAGGTTTTATTTCTCTTCCAGGTAATCCCAATAAATCCAGGAGGAAATTTTTTTAGAACCATGACAAATTTAGTTAAAAAATTTATATGGCAAGGGAAAAAAGCAAGGATAAAAATAAACTGCTTAGAAGACATTAAAGAAAGAGGAGGATTTGGTCTTCCAAATTGGAAATTATATTACCAGGCCGCCGCCTTAACATGGATTAAAGATTGGATAACTTTAGAGAATAAAAGAATATTAAATCTAGAAGGGCATGATCTCATGTTAGGTTGGCATGCATTTATATGGTACGATGAGGAAAAAAACCACTCATATTTTAAAAGACACACATTAAGGAAGTACTTATTAGAGGTTTGGAAAGACATAAAGAAAAATCATTTCTTAAATGTTCCAGAATGGATAGCCCCCCTAGAAGCAATAACACATCCAAAGTCCATAAAAGACACGAAAATATTTTATAGATATAAAGAATTATTAAACGACCAGATGAAGTTAAAACCTAGGAATAAACTACAAGAAGAAGGAATAATAATAGACTGGTGGCACTATGCCCAGATTCGATCCAGATACCAGAAGGACAAAACTCTTTACATTTTTAATAAAAGTAAGAACTTGCTAAGCAATTTAATTATTACTAACTCACCAAAAATGATAGGGAAAATATATAAATTTCTTATCGCTCACAAAAATATAGAGCTGACTTTAAAAGATACTATGATAAGATGGTGCAGAAATATAGGTAAGGAAATAGATATAGACACCTGGGAAAAAGTTTGGATCAATAATTGGAAAATGACTAAGTCAGTTTCATTAAAAGAAAACCAAATTAAAATGTTTTATAGATGGCACCTCCCACCAAACAGGATAGCAAAAATGTTTCCAAAAACATCCCCACTATGTTGGAAATGTAAGAAAGATATAGGAACTTATTACCATCAATGGTGGACATGTGGTAAAGCTAAAACTTATTGGAAGATGATTGAGAAGATATTAAGAGAAATATTAAAGCATGATATAGATAACACCCCGGAATTTTACTTATTAGGAATTACTAATCAGACTTATAAGAAAGAAACTCTTTATTTAATCATACATATATTAACTGCGGCTAGAATAATATATGCGCAAAACTGGAAGGGGGAGGAAATCCCCAAGAAAGAAGAAGTTATAGCCAAAATATTAGATTGCGCCGAAATGGATATGATGACAAGACGATTAAACGATCAAGAAGATACTAAATTTTATGAAACATGGTTTAATGTATATAGATGGTTAGATAAGAAAAAATAAGAGATAGATTTGTTTTTACTTAGGTAATAACAATATTACCATTAGTTCAAATGTATTTGTAGAGGATTTTGTTATAATAGTTTACTTATCAGTAACATATTAAGAATTTTGTTTTATTTGTTTAAATGTTTGATTAGAGGAATATAGTACCTATAAATGATATATTAAGAATCTTTACTTATACCGTACTAACATTGCATTTAAGATTTGAAAACATATTAAAAACTTCGTTTTATTTGTTTAAATGTTTGATTAGTTGAATATAGTACCTATAAACAATATATTAAGAATTTTTACTTATACCGTATTAACATTGCATTCAAGATTTGAAAATTTTTTATCAGAACTTTTTAATATTTAACAAATGTTTGATTATGTATTCTTTTTTCTATTTGAATGTATACTTTCAAAAGTAGCGGGGAAATACATCCCCATTCTATGTTTAATGTCTGTAAGTCTGTATGTCTATTTTATGAAAAATAATAAAAAATATTTAAAAAAAAAAAAAAGGATTACTTAAGGTACTGGTTTCAATTCTACTCCAATTTTTGAATAATAGTTCTTTGTTATTTATATTATTAATTTCTTTTTCTAATTCTACCCATTTCTTTTTCCCCCATAACTGTAGCTCCATTAACCTTTCCATTTGAAATGCATTTCTATATAATACTAGAGATGGGCTGCCCCAACCTCCCTCTTTCTCTTGTGCAAACTGCCAATGCTTCCTTATTCTGGGTTTTTTATCTCCTTCAATCCAAAAATTTAATCTATTATCCCATTCTCTTAATTTTGCCTCAGGAAAACTACCAGGTAGAACCTGAAACAAATACATCATTTTTGGTATTATCATCATCTTAAGGGCCCTAATCTTAGCCATTCTTCCTAACTTTTTACCCTTCCAATTTTTAATCTGCTTCTGGATTTTTTTCCATATTAGGTTATAATTCGCCGTTACTATTTTTATTGGATTCTTGAATAACCAAATTCCCAAATATTTCATTTTTTTACAACCTAGTTTCAGTCCTGAAGTTTTTTGAATCTCGATTTGCTCTTTAGGGCCAGTATTTAAACATATTATCTCTGATTTGTCTATATTAACCTTAAGTCCAGATTGATCTTTAAATTCCTGAAGTAGTATCATTATTCTTTTTCATCATTTCAATTGGGGTTTCAGACATCACTATAGCATCATCTGCAAATAAGTTTAATTTCAATTCAAGTTCCCCTATTTGATAGCCTCTCCATTCCTTATCATTTCTAATTTTGTTTGCTAAGGTCTCAATTGCTAATGCAAATAACATTGGGGATAGTGGGCAACCCTGCTTAGTTCCATTTTGAATTTTAACCATTTCTGTTCTATTGCCATTTACTCTGATTTGAGCCACATTATCCTTATACTGTATATTGTTTCTATAACTCTACAAAATATGTTTCCCATATTTAAGTCTTTACATAATTGAAATAGGTAGTCATGGTTAACTTTGTCAAAAGCCTTATAGACATCTAATTTTAAAATACTTAATTTTCTTTTGGTACTGGTAGCATGGTGTAAAACATTGACCACGTTTCTTATTGGTTCATAAATTTTCCTTCCTTTCACAAATCCGTGTTGATCTTCTCCAATTATTTTTGGTAATATATTCTCCACCCTATTTGCCAATATTTTCATAAATATCTTATAATCCTGATTTAATAGGCTGATGGGGCGATAAGAACTCGGGTCCATTAAATCACGATCTGGTTTTGGGACCGTTATAATTTCTGACATTTTCCACACCTGTGGAGTTTCAAAAGTCTCCATTACATTATTAAACTTGGATGATGATGATCGTTCAAGCCACTCCCACCTGGTCATATGACCATCAAGCCACACCCACAAAATAAGCCACACCCACAGTGTGGCAGTAAAAATTTTGGCTGCCCATTACTGGATAGAAGCACTGCTTTTCTGTAGGGGTACTAGTGCTTTGGGAATGGCCTTCCTATAGAGATCAATCTCATTCCCTTCTTGCTTCTGCTAGCTTCCAGGACATTTTAGAAAATAATTATTTCAGAGAAGTCTTTTGATTTCATGTATTATTTTTTTCTGCACGTTGATCTCTGCCTTTGTTAGAGATATATGACTTTCGCTTCTATCGTAAGCAGTTAAGCAATTGCAGTAATGCAAAAGTATAATAATAAACAAACAAAAAAACATTGAACATTTTCAAAGAAAGGAAGGAAGCCAAGATAATGTTTTATCCTCTTAATGATACATCACTGTCCAGATTCATTTCCTTTCCAACAAACACAAAAATCATACTTAAATAAAATCTTAGTTTTTGAAGCAGAAAGCTTCCAGCTTATGAGATCCTCAAACATTTAATTTTATCAGGAATATTTTTGATTCCTTACTCCTGGTTTTACTTTTTTTCTTATTAATTACATATTACTACTGTTATTCATTGTAAACTTCTTAGGAGGAAAATCTATTTTAAAAAAGAAAAGCACGACCGATTAAGCAAAATAGCATAAAAATAAACAAACAAGATAGCTGAGATAAACAAGCAATGAACTGATGGAACAAAATTTGAGCAGAAAGACAACAGGCTATCACTTCAGATGTTCCATGAAGAATTCTGTCTTCTTTTCTTTCTCCTTCATTTTAATAAATATACAAGGTGCTTTTAAAAGGTGACAGAAAATATTTACCACTTTGGGAGATGTTGGCTGCATATATTTGCAAGATATTGGAGAATTCTCATAGGTAAAATACTTAATTGATTGATAGCATTTGTATATATATATACTTTAACTAGAACATGTTGATAAGTCACATGAAAAAAACATATCTAAGATTGCTTCAGAATCAGTAGTGGGTTCTAAACCCTTTACTACCGATTCTCACGTGTACATGCGAAGCTTCTGCACATGCACAGAAGCACCCCAGTTGGGTGTGCAGAGACACCCACCACTGGCATTACCGGTTCTTAGAACCGGTCCAAGCCGGGAGCAACCCACCGCTGTTCAGAATCCCATGCAAACTTCCTTCCACCACAGTTTTAAAGATAATAAGTAAATTCCCCCCTTCTCCCCCCACCCCTTTTGGTAATGAATAGCTTCCTCCCAATCAAATCCAACCCATCTGTTCAGAAATAAAGTATATTTTTAATACAGCTGCTTGTGTTCAGTTTTGTTTTTCTTGATTATTTTTACAGCTGTTCCTTCTTATTGCTTGGATGAAGTGATTAGACTTGAGCTTTGTAAACTGAATAATTTTCTCCATGTTATTGTTAATGGTGCTATCAGGGAGATTTTGTAATACAGGTACTCCTCAGTTTATGACCAGTGCGTTCGACCAGTGAAATGCTATGGACATAATTTACTTGGATTTCAGTGAGGCATTTGACAAAGTAGACCACATCCTACTTCTTGTAAGATAGAAAAATGTGAGATAGACAGCATCATCTTCAAATTTATTCATAAACTGCTGACTACCTGCACCAAACATATATTTCTTAAGGGAACTACATCTACATGGAGGGAAATATGCAGTGGTAGTTCTATTATTAGGTAAACATTCTTTAACATTTTGAAAAACAATTTACATGAGGGAATAAAATGGCAGATAAATTTGCAGACAACACCAAGCTGGGAGTAATAGGCTTATGATCCAGAAGAGCCATATCAACACTGGGCTTTATCCAATAAAATGTAATTCAATGGTAAAAGTAAGGCAAGATTTTACACTTAAGCAATAAAACCCCAAATTCACAGGTGTAAAATAGATGGAAACTTGCACAACAGCAGTAACTATGAGAGGGAGCTAGAAATCCAAGTTGATAATCTCTTAAATATGAGCCAGCGGGGTGCTGCAATTGCCAAAAAACCCAAAGCAGTCCTAGTGTTAATACCATTTTATACTGCACTAGTAATGTTATGTCCTGAGAAGCTGGAAGTTTTCACTCCAGTCCGACCAGGAAGCAGGTAAAATCTGATTGGCTCCTGAGTTAAAGGACTCCCTATTTAAATCCCTTTCTCTCATAATAGCTTAATTACATACCTCATTTACTCAATTGATAAGTCAGATATTTTATTACATATTAACAAACACTTGGGACCCTGAGTCTCATTAGGTATAAAGCAAACCAGTAATCTCAACTTAAAATGACAGTAATTATCTCCCATTTAGAAAAAAACAAACCAAAACAATTCTAGTTGAAAGGACGTAGGCAGTGATGGCGATGGTACATGGAGCCATATTTGCTGACATGCGAGCTGTTGCCCTAGCTCAGCTCCAACGTGCATGTATGGGATAGCCAGCTGATTTTTTGCTCCCATAGAGGCTCTGGGAGGGCATTTTTAGCTTCCAGAGAGCCTCAGGGGGGATGGAAGCCTTTGGAGCCTGGGGAGGGTGAAACATAAGCCTACTTGGCCCACCAGAAGTTGAGAAACAGGCTGTTTCCAGCCTCCAGAGGGCCTCCCAGGGGCACGTGAAGCTGTTTTTGCCCTTCCCAGGCATTGAATTAAGGGCGTTGGCACTCTCCCATATGTGAGCACCTGAGGAATAAAAGGTTCACCATCACTGACATAGGGTAACTAAGTTATCTTCACATTACCTAGTGGAATGGTTTCATGACAGTTACTTGCAGGCTTAAAAATATACATAATAAATTGTACAAATAATGGAGAATATTTGTAGCTTAGGGTTGACATGAGAGGTCCTTAGTGGTTTCTGAACTTGCTTGTTTTCTTGCAGACATTTTATTATCCAAACTAACATCATCAATGCTAGTGAGGAATGCTGTTTTCTGTCACTTTACATTCTGGTGGCATGCTTGTCAGTGTTGGTGGGCTGGTCTTAGTGATTCTTTGGTTGGGTTGTTTGCTGTTGGCTTATTTGGCATTTCTTAATTGGTGTATTGTTTACTTGATTGTTAGTCTGCTGTTAATCTGATTAACAGCATAGTTATTTTTTGTTGATCTGGGTGCTGATTGCTGGTAGAGAGATGCTTGGTTCTTTTTGCTGCTTTTGGGGCAGGGTGATTGTCCCTTTTGCATAGTCGATAGAGGTTATTAATGTCTATGTGTCTATTGATAGCTGATTTGTCAGAGTGCCAGGCTTCTAGAAATTTCATGGTGTTTTTGGACACGGCTTGGTCTAAGATGGTCACATTTTCCCAATTGAAACTATGGTTAAATCTGTGTAGAGTATATGTTGTGAAATTATAGACTTTTTAAAAAATTTATGTATGTATGTATGTATGTATGTATGTATTTATGTATGTATGTATGTATGTATGTATGTATGTATGTATGTATTTATTCATTCATTCATTTATTTATTTATTTATTTATTTATTTATTTATTTATTTATTTATTTATTAGATTTGTATGCCGCCCCTTTCCGCAGAATCAGGGCGGCTAACAACAGTAAAACAGTTTTTGTTGTGTACATAAACACCCCCATTTGCATACCAGCCGCAGATTGGTCCAGACGCAGCCGGGAAATTCAAGCGGCTGTCAAGCCACGCCTCCCCAAGAGAAAAACTTTTTAAAAAGAGCCACAAGCCGCGGTTATGTATTCTGAAGCACTGAGATCGCTTGTACTTGTTAACCCTTTGGGACCCGTTCCAGTCAACCCAATAAAATGAGTTAAAGACTATCAATGTGTTTGTCCCTTCTTCCAGAACTAAACACTTTTCATCATGTCTTCTGACTGCTAGTTGGTATTTGTGGGTGCACTTTGCCAGTCATCTGCCTGTTTGTCCTACATAGTGGATGTAGTAGTCCCTACACTGTGTTATAGATTATTCCTGTTTGTTCTATATTGGGGACAGGGTGACTTAAAATGACCCAATTAAATTCGCTAGTACTAGTGTGAGAGACTCCATATATCCTTCAGGCAGCAAATTATCTTGGCTTAGCCATGACACCAGTGAAGGACTGTTCTTATTACCTGCTACCGGAGAGGCCGTCACAGGTGCGCTTGCCCCCATCGGTCACATGGGCACCCGTGGGTGCAGCAAGCCAAAACCCATGCAAGGATATGTGTGAGAGTGAGATTTTGGCTATTTTCACCAATCTCAAAAAATTGCCAAAGTAGCAGAAATCTCAATCTCATGCGCATGCACAGAAGCCAAGTCTTGCACAGGGGCACATCGGGGCACACAGCTGTTTATGCATCCAGATTTTCCTACCAGAGCCATGCACCTGTGCACACTGACTGCTGCCCACCACTGCAATCTGAAGTTAGCTGGAGGAAAGATCAAAAGCAACATGAGAAAATATTATTTTACTGAACGAGTAGTAGATCCTTGGAACAACTTCCAGCAGACGTGGTTGATAAATCCACAGAAACTGAATTTAAACATGCCTGGGATAAACATATATCCATCCTAAGATAAAATACAGAAAATAGTATAAGGGCAGACTAGATGGACCATGAGGTCTTTTTCTGCCATAAGTCTTCTATGTTTCTATGTTTCTATGCATGACACTTGAAATATCTTGAAATTCATATAACCCAAAACTTTTTCTTGAGGCTATCCTGGCATACGTCTTTCTTACTTTCCATTTATGATATTAGGTAGAAAACACAGTTGATCTTAAACAAGCCAAAGAGCAACAGCCTTCTGGATCTTGTCTGTATTTTAAAGCATCCCTTCTTCTACATTGAAGTTTGGCAGAACACATAAGAGGTGACAATATGACTTAAAGGTATGAAAGCAGATTTACTGGCAATGACTTCTGATTTGCACTTAGGAACAAAATATGTTGGCAGATAGCAAAAAGTGGTTGGATGAAATTTAGGATCCAACCAAATCCCGATTGGCTGAGAAGTACATGAAGATTTATTTGAGCAGTATATTATGACAGATTGGAAAGCAACTAGCACCCTGTAGAACTTGTTGGCAGAGCTCTCATCTTAAGGTCATAACTAAAGATAAATTCCACTTATCCTTTAGCACTGTGATTTGTCACTTCTGTCAATATTGAAAAATTACTGCTTCTTTGAATAAAGAGGTCTTCAATGATACAATGCATCAAATTCAGCAAAGACTCCATTCATAAAATATTTAAGAAGTCCAATTTGGACTTTGGTCTTCGATCAAACTGAAATTTAATTAAAGCTCACAAAAACCCTCCAAGAACCAGCAACTCCTGATCTCAGGCAATCTTGAATGAAATATGGAAATGGCCTTAAGAGACCTGTGCAAAGAGATTCTGCTTCTGCCTGTAGTGAACGGTCAGATGAAAGCATAATCCAGAGCAGCATAGTGGATGGAACAAGAAGCTCTGGAGGTACTTGTCCTAGGTTATTGAGCTGTAAAAGTGACGGTATGAAAAATACTCTTGCAGATCTGTCAATTTGGCTTTACAAATAAAGAAGAATGGATTTATCTGGTTATATTTCCTTCCTAGATAACCTGGAAAGGCTAACAAATATAATGATCCATTTCTTATAACTGGTATTGTTTATCTGAAGCTGTCCAAGATAGTTACTTTATGAAATTGATTGCATAACCAGTGTTTTGATATAATTTGGCTTACTTACTACTATAGTACTTGCTTGTTTATTTATTCGGGTCAGAAGCATCACAATTAAAGCAAGGCATACAGTGTTCCCTCATTTATTGCGGGTGTTACATTCCAGGACCACCCGCGATAAACGAAAATCTGTGAAGTAGCGATGCTATATTTATTTAAGTATTTATATACTATTTTAAGGCTTTATAAACCTTCCCCTACACTTTTACACTACATAAACCTTCCCCGTTCCCTTAATAGCCATTCCCACCCTATTCTGTGCATGTATTGTACCTTTACACTTACTGTAAAATGTTTTGAATTCCTAAACCAATGTGATGGAACGATGCTCCACATGAAATGGTCGAGTGTAGGAACAGACTCAGAGATGGGGAAGCTGCGTACAGATGAAAAGTAAAGCAATGTACTACTGTACTGAGCCAATCAGGCTCTGGGATACACAGCAGCACTCTCTGGTTGGTTACTTCTCCATCAATCAACCAATTGTGTGTTGTTTACAATCTCATGTAAGCAAGTACCATCTCAGATGGGCGAGTTCTGCAGAAAACCCACGAAGAAGCAAAAATCCATGACATATTTTTTCCATTAATATTTTATAAAAAACCACGATGCACTGAGTCCACGAAAGGTGAACCGCGAAGTGGTGAGGGAACAGTGTACTACATCATTAAAATTTAAAATATTAAATACAAGATTAAAATATATACAAATGAAACAGATCTTGACCAGAAAGAAGCAACATTTGTTCTGCTAGGCTGCTATAAACTCCTCAAGTGTATACTGATCAAGATACAATCTTTAATTTTATTTCGTTCACTGACCTTCAGTTTAGAGTTGGTAGAATGCTGATTATTATACTAGGGCCCTATCTAAAGTGACCCTTAAACATTTAAGACTATGGCAACGCTCCAATAACATCCCTTTCTTTCTAAGCAACATGCTTATTGCAAAGATGAAGGCACATACCTGAGTTTTTGCTGGAATTGGTATAAACTAGAACTATTTTTACTTCTGGGACAATCTATGATGCTATCGTAACGTTCTATGAGTGATTACAATAAGAGTTGTTAACAGAGTTTGAAACTTTAATTTTGTTTTGTTTTAGTATTATTATTATTAGTCCTGTTAACTATTTTGTTATATACAAAAGACAAGTCATTATTTGTTTGTTTATTGATTTGAGATTTGATTTGATTTGATATTTGATTTGATTTGATTTGATTTGATTTGATTTGATTTGATTTGATTTGATTTGATTTGATTTGATTTGATTTGATTTGATTTGATTTGATTTGATTTGATTTGATTTGATTTGATTTGATTTGATTTGATTTGATTTGATTTGATTTGATTTGATTTGATTTGATTTGATTGCCACCCCTCTCCGAAGATAGATGTATCAGTTTAAAATGTGTGGTGAGGGGCCTGTTTCGCAATGGATGGAAATCAATGAGATAATGTATTAGTAGACCCCCGCTCGTTGCGAGGGTTCCGTTCCAGGACCCCCCACAACGAGCGGGTTTTCGCGAAGTAGCGCTGCGGAAGTAAAAACACCATCTGCGCATGTGCAGATGGCGTTTTTACTCCCACAGCGCTAGCGAGGAGCCGAAGATTGGGGGCGGGGCGGCTGTTTGCCGCCGGCATGGAGGGCTTCCTAGCAGCCCCCCAAACCCGGGTTGGGGGTCCGGGGGGCGCTGGCTCTCGGCGCTTTTGAGCTGAGTCCGGAAGCGAATTCGCTTCCGGACTCAGCTCAAAACCGCCGATACCAAGCGGCAAGGAACGGCTTGTCTCGGCGCTTTCGAGCTGACCGGACTCAGCTCGAAAGCGCCGAGACAAGCCGTTCCTTGCCGCTTGCTATCGGCGGTTTTGAGCTGAGTCCGGAAGCAAAACCGCCGATAGCAAGCGGCAAGGAACGGCTTGTCTCGGCGCTTTCGAGCTGACCGGACTCAGCTCGAAAGCGCCGAGACAAGCCGTTCCTTGCCGCTTGCTATCGGCGCTTTTGAGCTGAGTCCGGGAGCGAATTCGCTCCAGGACTCAGCTCAAAAGCGGCGAGAATGAACGGCGTGGGCGGGCGAAGGGCGGGCGGCAGCGAGGAGTTTGCGTGGGCGGTGGGGAAACTCCTCGCTGACGCCAGCAAGAGGGGGAAGACCCAGGGAAGCCGCTGCCATCTACGCATGCGTGCCCGGCACGCATGCGTAGATGGTATTTTTGACTTCCGGGTTGAAAAATAGCGAAGTACCCTGTTCGCAATGGTTGGGGACGCAATAAACGGGGGATCACTGTAATTAGTATTCACTTAGCGGGATATTATATGTGTATTACATTATATGTAGTGTATGTGTTTATGTATCTTTTCCCTTTTTAATGTCTTGATTGTTTTATTGTTGTTTTTCCCTGTATTGAATTTTTAAAAAGTTTTATATCTTAAGCTTTTTTGAATTAAAAAAAATAGGTGCAAAAACAGTTTGGATCCTGTTCTTGCTTATGCTATGAAATACTACGCCAGGATGCATAATGAATATGATTAACAATATACCTTGATTTTACAGTTTTGAATTTATGATATGCTTTTAAAATATGTATTGTTTTATTGTCTTTTTGTATATCAAAGCAATCATTTTTAAAGGCCATGAATCACATTTTTAAATTATTTTATTTGACCTACTTCCTTCAGCCCTTTTTCAGTTTGATTGGCCATGATAGGTTGTAATATTGTCTAAGGTTAAGAAATGAAAAAGTTTGCTGTGTCTACTTTCTTATACCTAACATAATTTTATATTTTTCCTTAGATCTTTCATCAATAGTCTTTTTAAAAAGTTAAAAATCATAACTTCATACATTTTTATTATGAGAGAATCACAATGGCATTGTCCTTTGATAATGTTGATGGTCCTCTTCTGCACTTTTAAAAAAAATCTCCACTCTTTATTTTGTAATAGGGCAAACGGAGTATGTATAAAATTCCACATATGACCATTTAATATATGTTCTTATTGTTCTGTAGGGCTCTCTGGTACAATCCTCCTGAAAATTGAAAGGTACAAATTTCAGACACACAAACACACGTTTGAAAATTCAAAACAATGTTCTTTATAACGGAAATTCAAATAAACTAAACACTCTTTTTGTATAGCAAAGAGCACTCATCTCAAAACAACCTGGTAATTTGTACAAGTCCCTTATCAGTTCTTAGATACTTAGCTTGCAGCTGTGAGGCAATTCCCAGTCCTTCTTTTACAAAGTGAAACACACTTTGCTTTAGTTTCAAAGCGGGGGAAAATCAACACACAAAGGTCGAAGTCAGCAAGACAGGCACGAAACACAACGATCAGATAATCCTCCACAATGGCCAAACCCACACGCTGCTATTTATAGCAGCCTCACTAATTACCACAGCCCCACCCAACCACAGGTGGCCTCATTTTCTTTGATAATAATCTCTCAGTTGTTGCTTCCTATGCATCGCTCTCTGCATGCATGGCTGTATCATTAACTCTTGTTCTGAATCCAAGGAGGAGCTAGATAATTGATCTCCTTCTGAGCTGTCTGCCAAACTCTCCTCCTCCCTGTCACTCATGTCTTCTTGGTCAGAGGAGCCCTCATCAGCAGATTCCACCGGGAGCAAAACAGGATGGAAGAGAACTCATAATGGAAGAATAAACTTTGAAATTAATGCAGCTTACTGAAATGGCAAAATCGACTGCTCTGCTTAGAGATACTAATTTGATTAAATTTTATGTGTTCTGTAGCCATTGATAGATTTCTTACAAAATAAAAAGAATCATCTTCTGACTTTTTATTTTGAATATTAGATTGCATTTGGCTAGAAGAATATTGTAGCTTTCTAAATATTAGGTTATTTAATTTGATAACTTACTATCTTTTAGACAAAACTAATAAGAACGTTTTATGAAGTTAAACATTAGTAGTTTAAGATATTTTACAGGTTGGTATTATTTCTTTAAAGACAGATGAAGGGAAAGGAAAAAAATAAAAGCAAGCTCTGGTGGTTCTTGTTGCTGCAAGCTTTTTTAAAAATCAGTTTAAAAACCTGGGTCCATTATAAGAGAATGTATTGTAGGGAAAAGATGCTACTTCATTTTTCTTCCACTTCAGAAGCTGCCTTGTGGCTGCAGCTGCTGTGTCCCTTGAAAACATATATATTTTTCCATTAATATAAGTACATTATTCGGCCTTTCAACTCAAATCCAAATGAAGATGACTAAAAGGAGGTTAGGTAACTTTGGTTCAGTTTGTAACTAAAAGCCAGTTTTGATATTTACAAATGAAAAGCCTTCTCCAGGGAGATAAATTTTGAACAGAGATGCAAGAAGTTTAATTCTTTCTCGATTGTTTTTCAAGCATAAAATGCTGTTGTGCATATTCCCTACCAAAGTAGATTTCTCCCAATGATATACAGTGTTCCCTCAATTTTCGCGGGTTCGAACTTCGCGAAAAGTCTATACCACGGTTTTTCAAAAATATTAATTAAAAAATACTTTGCAGTTTTTTCCCCTATACCATGGTTTTTCCTGCCCGATGATGTCATATATTATCACCAAACGTTCGTCCACCTTTAATAAATAGTTTTTAAAATAAACTTTAATAAAGAAACATGGTGAATAATAATCTAAATGGTTGCTAAGGGAATGGAAAATTGCAATTTAGGGTTTTAAAGTGTCAAGGGAAGGCATGTGATACTGTTCATAGCCAAAAATAGTGTATTTACTTCCGCATCTCTACTTCGCGGAAATTCAAATTTCGCAGGCGGTCTCGGAACGCATCCCCCGCGAAAATTGAGGGAATACTATATATGAAATTTAAATATGCATGTGAGGAATATTGCAGAGATTTACAGTTCAAGTCCAGTGCAGATTTACCCATCCTGTTCCTCATCCAATGTGATTTCTCTGCTCTTAAAGCAAAAATGAAAGTCTGTTTACCTACATTTATAGTCAATCTATATTTTATCTTCAACAATACTTAAATTAATAGAAATCAAAAGGATTGCTGTACAAACAATAGGCCATCACTGATATGGCTATGTAAAATCTATCTATAAAATCTATCTGGAAAATTTCAAGCAAACCTAAGGCCAATAGAAGTGCTTCCATAAAATATTAACTTTCTAAGGGAAAATTAAAAAAAATAAATCTGCTGTGCTGGCAATCGATATATTGCAACACATGCCAAAAAAGTAGTAAATTAAAACAAATCAAGAAAAAAATTAAACTAAGTACTTGCTTGGCTTGGCTTTCTGAAAGAAGAAATGTAAGAAAGCAGTACATTGTGATCCTCTCTGACTTTTAACAACTCTTATCAGAAGCTATGAAAGTCATTATTTAACCTAAAGATAATTTATACTTTGATTTTTAAGAATGTATTACTGTAATAGATTCATAAATATGGAAGATAAGAGAAATGTACATTGTAGAGTGAGACTTGTTCTTCTGAAATGTTTAAATTGAGGGGAAGCTGTAAGAGTTTTCTGGACAGTTTGAAACTTTTTGAATAATATAACCAGATTTAACCAGCTAAAACATCCTTCCCTAACTTAAGTTGCATTACAGATGCATGAGCTAGGTGTCCAAAAATGTCCAGCCATCTTGGCCATTCAGTGTTCTTCAAGAAGGGTACTCATATTGAAGAATATACAGTGGTACCTCTACTTACGAACTTAATTCATTCCGTGACCAGTTTCTTAAGTAGAAATGTTTGTAAGAAGAAGCAATTTTTTCCCATAGGAACAATGTAAAAGCAAATAATGTGTGCGATTGGAGAAACCACATGGAGGGTGAAAGCCCTGTTTCTTCCTAGGAGATCCCTAGAGAGGCCCCAGAGAGGCTTCTCCCCACCTTTTCCAGCCCTATTTCCCCCCAGGAGATTCCCAGAGAGGCCCCACAGAGGCTTCTCCCTGTCTTTTCCGACCCTGTTTCAGGAGATTCCTAGAGAGGCCCCACGGAGGCTTCTCCCTGCCTTTTCCAGCCCTGTTTCCTCCCAGGAGATTCCTAGAGAGGCCCTACGGAGGCTTCTCCCTGCCTTTTCCAGCCCTGTTTCCTCCCAGGAGATTCCTGGAGAGGTCCCACGGAGGCTTCTCCCTGCCTTTTCCAGTTACAGTTTCGGAGGCTCGGGTTTGTAAGTGGAAAATGGTTCTTGAGAAGAGGCAAAAAAATATTGAACAACTAGTTCTTATCTAGAAAAGTCCGTAAGTGCAGCCGTTTGTAGGTAGAGGTACCACTGTAGATTCAGAGGGCTGGAAGGGATCTCAGAGATCTTTTAATTCAGCCCCTTGTTCAAGATAGGAGACCTTACACCATCCCAGTAAAAAAGGCTGTCCTGTCTATTTTTTAAATTCTCCAGTGATGAAGCACCCACAATTCCAGGAGGCAAACTATTTCACTAATTAATTATCAAACTATCAGAAAATGTCTCCTTACTTCTAGGTTGACTCCCTCTTTACAAACTTCCACAAATTATTTTATTTCCTATCCTCTGGTGCTATGCTCAATCCCCTCTTCTCTGTGATAACCCCCACAAGTACTGAAAGGCAATTATCACGTCTTCCCTAATCTTAGGCTAGACACGTATAATTTCTAAATCATTCATCATATGGTTTAGCCTAGAGACCCCTTACCATCTTTGTTTCTTTTCTCTGCACTCTTTCTAGGGTCTCAGCATCTTCTTTTGTATCATGGTCATGGAGACCAAATCTGGATGCACTATTCCAATTATGGCCTCATTAGTGCAGTAAAAAATGGCATTATCACTTCTTGTGATTTTGATGTTATCGTTCTGCGTTGGCTTTTTTGGTAGCTGCAGCACAGTGCTGGCTCATACTTAAGTAGTGGTCCACTAAGACTCTTAGATCTCTCTTATAGTTATTACTGTTGAGTCACAATCTTCTATTTTGTATCTATGCATTTGTTTTTTCCTGCCTAAATGAGGACCTTACTTTTCTCACCACTGAACTGCATTTTGTTAGATAGGATCTGATGATTGCTCTAAAACAGGAATATCCAACCTCCCAGGCCACAGACCAGCAATGATCCATGGCCCACTAGAAACAGGGCCATAGATGAATGAAGTCCCATCCATGTTCCATGTACAAGATTCAGGCAGCACATGAAACTCTGCCCCTTGATCTACAGAAAAATTGCCTTCCATGGAACTGGCTCCTGATGCTCCAAAGGTTGGTGGCCACTGCTCTAAAATATATTTGCAAAATATATTCTAAGTTAATGCTAAACAATACATACAAAATTGAACAATCCTTTTTTTAATGTAGGAGCTTTTATTATCTATTAATGTTATTACTACAAAATATATGTACCCAAATGTAAGCAAGCAGATACAATAAAAAGAAATGAAAGTATTGGAAGATCTGGATAGGAAACACATTTGTAGGCTTCAGGCAGAGAAGAAAGAATCAAATTTATTTAATGCTGCATATTAATATTCTAGAAGCTAGACTAAATAATTTGATCAGAGTCACTGGAGAAGACAAATACTAATGATGTTGTATTGAGGTTTCCACAATGATTTCCAATCAGTAGTGGAAAGTACCCTGCATTTCATATTTAGTTAGATATAGTTGAAATTATACAGGTTGTATCACATTCAGGGATGAAGTACATAGGCAGTATAAGAATTGAAGCAGATAAGGAAAGAACCAAAATTCATAGGTAAAACGGAATCATTGTACAGTGGTACCTCTACCTAAGAACACCTCTACCTAAGAACTTTTATAGATAAGAACCAGGTGTTCAAGATTTTTTTTTTTTTTTGCCTCTTCTTAAGAACCATTTTCTACTTAAAAACCCAAGCCCGGAAAAATTTCCCAAGAAATTTGAGAGTGGCACGAAGGCCCAGCCAGTTTCCTGCCATTCCCCCTTTAATCCCAGCCATCTCGGGCTTTTCTGGGCTGCCAGAGGAGCCTTTTAGAGGCACTTAAGGAGGTTTTGGCAGTCCAGAGCAAACAGAGTGTTTTCCTTTCTCTGGGCGCTTAGAGAAGGAATAAACCACTTCGTTGTGGTGACTCCCTCACGCTGCCTCCCCTACACCCAGCGTGAGGTTGCCTGCTGGAACGTCTGGGTGTGGAAAGGCAAAAGGGGGTGCTTCACCCTGGCCAGATCAACTCGGCTTCAGCCAAACTGTGGAGTCACCACAGTGAAGGAAAGGCGCCGGTTACAAAGCGAGCTAGTGAGAAGAGAGGGGAGCCCTTCAGCATGGGAAGGAAGAGGAAGCAGGTAGCAGCAGCAGCAGACGCCTTTTGGTCAAAGGAGCGGGAGGTTCCCCCCTCTCACCTGCCTGGGTTTCTCTCTGGCACAGTGTAAGGGAGGCAGCCTCGCGCCAGATGTATGGGAGGGGCGTGCTCCTCCTCGTCGCCTCAGAGTCCCTCTTTTTTTTTAAGCCTTAAAAGTTTTGGATTTTTTTGATTCCCCTCACCTCACCTTCTTCCTTGGGCAGCAACTCTCCTCCTCCTCTACTTCCTCCTCCTCCCACCCAAATTCCGAGCTTTTATTTCTTTCCTAATGAGTTTGCATGCATTATTTGCTTTTACATTCTTTTCCTATGGGAAACAAACTTTTCTACTTAAGAACCTGGTCATGGAACGAATTAAGTTCTTAAGTAGAAGTACCACTGTATATATAATGAGCAATCTCGAAGTCATGAAAGAACAACTAAGCTACTGTTGAGTTGAAAAAGCAGATATAAAGTATATTCCATGTATGCATATATACTCCATAAGTTACCCATGTTTAAATCTAACCATGAAAATGCAACTGTCAGACCTGTAGCTATGTCTCTAAGCATTTTGTGAACACAAACCAAAAGAGTAGAAGAGAATAAATTGTGCTTCCCTTGAAGCTGGGGATTTTCTTCCTGACGCATCCCTTCATCTGCAAAATGACCAAAAGAAGAATTTTATTAAATTCTTCAGGGAAACAAAGGAAGGCAATTAAAGCAGGAGAATTGGTTGAGGCAATTGCAGAGTGATGCCAAGATTTCCTCTTGAATTCTAAAGCCCTTTGATGTTTTTTCCTCTTACTGGCTGCTGCTAACAAAATGCAGATGCAGATACAGTCAAAAAAGAAGGTGCAGAAATGTATGGTGCAGTCAGTAAGTTATAAGTAATAAGAAATATATTTCACAACCAAAGGACAAAGCTTAATTTTAACATGGAGGCAATTTCAACTGAGGTTTAGTTTGAAACTAAACAAAAATAATTTTTTTAAAAGATTGTTGGGATGAGGGTTTAAAAATAAATGGCAGGGGGTTTTCAAATAAAACATGTGTTTCACCTATAGATCTGAAGTGATGTGCAAAATATTTCATATAATATGTAGCACGAATTCCAGCAACCAGTTAGGTCCCACAGAGTGGGTCTTCTCCGGGTCCCGTCAACCAAACAATGTTGCTTGGCGGGGCCCAGGGGAAGAGCCTTCTCTGTGTCAGCCCCGGCCCTCTGGAACCAACTCCCCCCAGAGATTAGAATTGCCCCCACCCTCCTTGCCTTTCGTAAGCTGCTTAAAACCCACCTCTGCCGCCAGGCATGGGGGAATTGAGATACACTTTCCCCCTAGGCCTTTACAATTTTATGCATGGTATGTCTATATGTATGATTGGTTTTTATAATAATGGGTTTTTAACTGTTTTTAGTATTGCATTATTGTTCTATGCTGTTTTATTACTGTTGTTAGCTGCCCCGAGTCTGCGGAGAGGGGCGGCATACAAATCCAATAAATAAATAAATAAATAAATAAAATATGACCATAAGATATCAGATGATGTGTGTCAGGACTGAAACCAGGGCTGGGCTGCTGCTCGGACAGGGGAGAGCGCAGCGGGGTAGCAAAAATGGAGCTCCACCCTAGAGCACCCAATATGCACTGAAAGATGTTGAAAGAAAATGCATAAGCTACACCCACAGTGTGGTAGTAAAAATTTTGGTAGCCCTTCACTGACTGAAACATGCATATTTAGTCCAGAGTGGGCTTGGAACCACGTGTATTCTGGCACAGCTGTTCAAAGATGGAACACAGTGGGGCAAATGCAAGACAACTGAACAACAGGTGAGGTTAAAAAAAAAACCTAGAAAAATCTAGAGAGGAGAGAGATGAAAAATGCATTATTCAGCTCAGATGCAAGAAGGCAAGTATAGAAAAAGAGGACCCTGGGAAGATCAGATTAGATGTGGCAGAAGTGGGTTCCTCCCAGTTCACCCAAACCAGTTGCAACCCGCTGGTGAAGTCCGCCCTAGTACAATGACAAAAGTACCAGCCTGAAATGGCGAGTGGAACCTCGTTGAAGTGTCGCAAGAAATCTCTGAAACTTACACGGGAAGAAATCTGAATATGCCAAGACCTTCATATATATGTGTGTGTGTATGTGTCATGTTTGAAAATAACATTGGAGTGGTGGCAAGAAGACATGACACAGATAATTAATGGCAGTCTGGAACACAGGCTACACAGCCAATGTGTGAGTGAAAGAGGTGGAGGTAACTAGTTTGTTTCTATGAACACAATACAAAATCTAAAAACTAAGACCTGTTCTGATTTTCAGTTTATTTAGACTACGAATTGCCTGGAATGGGCTGGTCAATTTCTCAGTTACATCAGGTTTGTTTCATTTATGAAATAAGATACATTTTTCCATCAATGCAGACTCCTTGGAGAAATAATTTTTGATACGGAGAGCAAACTTAAACAAGAGTTACATAAAAGAGAGATTGTAACAAAGGAATACTGTATGTTTGATGAAAAAGAAAAAACATTTCCCAGGAATTGTGACAAAAGAGATGTAGAACTTCCAAACCAAATATCTAAAATAATTAAGCTCAGGATGCCTGTTTCACAAGCAAAGGAGCCAAGGAACACTAAGATACTGAAAAGGTCTGTAAGAGTAGTTTTCATGTAGGCAATGAAAAATAACGTGACATCAACTGAACTTTAGCTGTTATTTGTTCTAGGCTAAATGGCCAACAGGAAGAAATGTAGCCTAAAACATCTGGAAGGCATCCAATTGTTTAGCTCTGAAAGCCTACCAACATGGTAAATTTGCTTGCTCTAGTTTACTCAGTTTTGTTCAGAACTCTTTTTCATTTGCTATTTATTCTAACTCCTTTCTGAATTCGTCACCAGGTAAAGCTATTTAATTAAGAGCAAAAGAGTAAAAAATAAACAAGATTGCACAAGATTGGACAATTACATAAAAAAGCTTACGGGATAACTGATGCCATTATTTCAATCTTGAATATAATTTAACCAATGTTAATATTTCTATCCAATGTAGAGAAAAGGAACCAGGAAGTTTCTGAGCCACATCATGTTCCAAACTCTTGTTGAATGTTCATTACATTAAACGTTTACCCAAATAACAAATAGCACCAGGTTGGTAAGGCAATTCTGTTGTAGTTTTCCACCCTTTCACTGCAGTGCAACATATATTATCTACTTAGCCCTACATTTGTCAAAATTCCTTCATTCCCCAGTTGCTACTCATCTGCCAGTTTTCTCAGATTTTTAGTCAATGTTTTCAAATTATCAAAATCAAAGTCCATTAAATCTGAAGTTAGTTGGGGGAAAGATCAAAGGCAACATGAGAAAATATTATTTTACTGAAAGAGTAGTAGATCCTTGGAACAAACTTCCAGCAGACGTGGTTGGTAAATCCACAGTAACTGAATTTAAACATGCCTGGGATAAACATATATCCATTGTAAGATAAAATACAGGAAATCATATAAGGGCAGACTAGATGGACCATGAGGTCTTTTTCTGCCGTCAGTCTTCTATGTTTCTATGTTTCTAAACTAAAGGGAGTTAATTCCAGCTATTTCTTACCTTTACTACACAGGAAGAAAAAATTGAACTTCTAGACCCACGCCACTTCTCTTCTCATATCCCTGACCAAGTCACAAATGCTGTTTATTTATTCGTATCAGAAATATGATTAAAAGAAGGTACATTACATGATATTAAATTTATAATATAAAATACAAGTTTAAAATATCTATAAATTAAACAGATCTTGCTCAGAAACTAGCAACTTTAATTACATTCTATCATGCTGTCCTGAGGTCAAGCGTACACTGATGAGGACGTGTTCTGGTTGGCATGTCTCCACAATTGCAAAAGGTAGAAGCTATCAGATATCCCCATTTGTTCAGAGTGACCTAAGGAAGCTTTTCCCAAATTTTAACGCTTTGTCACAATAACACCAATTTATCTGAACTTTTCATTTCTTGACAATCTATTTTGGATTTTTTTTTTTTTTGCATTGCTTATTGACTGGTAGAGACAGAAGATTTGTATGATAAACTGAATTTGCTAGCCACTCCTCTCAGTCTGCTCATAGGCATAGCAGATTGTTAGTACTATGTGTGTAACTAGTTGGGTTTGGCAATATATAGAATAACCAACAATGTATGCTTACATGTATTAAAACACTATTGCTTTAAGAGCTAATGTTACAGATTGCCACAAGAGGGAGCCAGAAGCATGATTCACACTTTTGGCTACTCTCTGCTATTTGTTTTGCCTTTGTTATTATGCTGCAGTAAAAACTGTGTTCAAATAATAGTTTATGTACAGTGATACCTCGTATTACAAACGCCTCGTCATACAAACTTTTCGAGATACAAACCCGGGGTTTAAGATTTTTTTGCCTCTTCTTACAAACTATTTTCACCTTACAAACCCACCGCAGCCGCTGGGATGCTCCGTCTCTGGACTTCCATTGCCAGCGAAGCACCCGTTTTTGTGCTGCTGGGATTCCCCCTGAGGCTCCTCTCCATGGGGAGCCTCAGTGAAATCGCAGCATCGCAAAAACACAGAGGTCTGGAGGTGGGGTTTCGAGGACTTCGGTGTTTTTGCGATGCTGCGATTTCACTGATGCTCCCTTCGCTGGGAAATCCCACCTCCGGACTTCCGTTGCCAGCAAAGCACTCATTTTTGCGATCCTGGGATTCCCCTGCTGGGATTCCCCTGCAGCATCACAAAAACATGGAAGTCCGGAGGTGGGGTTTCCCATGGAGGGGAGCCTCAGCGGAATCCCAGCAGCACAAAAACGGGCACATCGGCTGGCAAAAGGGGTGAATTTTGGGCTTGCACGCATTAATCGTTTTTCTATTGATTCCTATGGGAAACATTGTTTCGTCTTACAAACTTTTCACCTTAAGAACCTCGTCCCAGAACCAATTAAGTTTGTAAGACAAGGTATCACTGTATTTGTAATCTGGAAAAGTAAGCTTATAGTATTGTATATTTATTGAGGTGTATTGACTGATTTAACTGGGTATGATTAGCATTGTTCTTGACTAAGATATTTGCCAAAGTAAATAATATGTTATACACTTAATATATCTGGATTGTAGTACTGAATTATTACTCGTATCTCCAGGTTATCAGCTGGATATCTGCAAGGCCTCCACGTTTCCTCTATGTATGTGTATCTTTGACCACTTAGGGAAACTCTGCACACTCCTTAACACAGATATACAATATTCCTACTATATCCTTTTTAAAACAAAACATATCTATAAATATTGGACAGCAAGACCTGCAAAAAAAAACACGGAGAAGAGCACTTTTCTTTCAAATTTTATCCATTTACATTTTTGTTATTGTGGCATGGCAGGAGAGGAAAAGATTTCCAAATATTCTTAATGGTTTTGCTTTACTCACACTATATACTTTTGTGCAGCATGTTTACTTAACCTGTAAACTCTACTAAGTATCAGATTAACCAGATAGAGCTAGTTCTCAACTTAATAGCATTCATTTAGTGACCATCTGAAGTTACAATGGCACTGAAAATAGGTGGCATGCAACCAGTCCTCACTTGCAACCATTGTAGCATTCCCACTCACATGATCAAAATACAGATGCTTGGTAACCAGTGTATATTTACAACAGTTACAGCATTGTTTGGTCATGTAATCTCCATTTGTGACCTTCCCAATTAGCATCCCCAAATCAATGGGGAAATCTGAATTCGCTTAATGACCACGTGAATAACTTAACAGCTATGGTGAGTCTCTTAACCAAAAATGTCATAAAATCGGATGTGACTCACTTAACAACTGCCTTCATTGGCAACAGAAATTCTCATCCCAATTATTCAATTCAATTCAATTTATTAGATTTGTATGCCGCCCCTCTCCAAAGACTCGGGGCAGCTCACAACAATAATAAAAACAGTATAACAATGGAACAAATCTAATAATAAATTATATAAAACCCCCCAACAATTTAAAAACCATACAGCACATACATATCAAACATAAAATATAAGAAAGCCTGCGGAAAATGTCTTAATCCCCCCATGCCTGGCGATATAGGTGGGTCTTGAGTAACTTGCGAAAGACAAGGAGGGTGGGGGCCGTTCTAATATCCGGGGGGAGTTGATTCCAGAGGGCCTGGGCCGCCACAGAGAAGGTTCTTCCCCTGGGGCCCGCCAAACGACATTGTTTGGTCGACGGAACCCGGAGAAGGCCAACTCTGTGAGACCTTATCGGCCGCTGGGATTTGTGCGGTAGAAGGCGGTTCCGAAGGTATTATGGTTGCAAGTTAAGGATTATGTGTGTAGGCTACATGAATTTTCAAATGTTTACATGCATTTTGAGCTGTAAACTACATCACAATCCTCTTGCATATCAGAATGAATAGTAAATCAGAATGAAATTGGAATACTTATTCAGTGTTATACTGCGCCACTGAAGTTGTTAAGTCATTCATATGGTTGTTACAAGAATTCAGCTTTCCCCATTGATATAAAACCTTCACAAATACATTCTAAAAGCTGTATTTTGCTTTCTTTTTTTGGATTATCCATATACAGTATTTGTGTTTGAATAAAGTGTCTTTAATATGAATTCATCAAAGGCCATCACTGAGAAAATTATGCTGAGAAGATTCTTTCAGCTTTTAAACTCCCTAAGTAGAATGAAATTTAAGATTTATGTCTATTACTCTTCAAAAAATCTGAAAATCTTGGAAAAGAAAATATTTGTTGCAGAATGTGAAGGCATTTTATTCACCCTCTATTATGAAGCAATTGTAAAACAATGTTGGTTCAAATTGCACTATATAGCAGAGGGAGATGTTTATGCTGTGCCATTCACAGCAGGTTATCTTTGTAAAGTAGATGTAAATATCCTCTTTGAATTAATATGAATACTTTGAGTCTATTAAAAGAGCTGATAATACATAATATAAAATGGTAATGAGTACCCTCTTTCCTCCGCACTGGAAAGAATATGCTGACTATGTCTTGAAGGAGAATGAAATATTAAGGCAAATTTTAAAAGGATAACATTTTCTTTAAAGATCAAATGGACATATGAATATGAAATAGGAAACCTGCTTTGCTTTAAAAGTTGTTTTTAAACTCAGAAATACACTTACAACTGCAAGTAACCTGCTCAAACTAAATGACATTAAATCTGTATCTGACTGAATTGAATTGAACTGAACTGAACTTTATTTGGTCAAGTGTGATTAAAAACACAATGAATTTGTCTCTGATATAGAAGAGCACTCAGTGTATATGCAAAGCAACAGAATCATCATCATCATCCCAGTAAAAGGGTAGAATAAAGAAAATGATAAGGATAAATAATAATACTACAGATATACTACATGGATAAAAATACATAGATATTAGACAGCACTGTAATTCCAAAACTAATGCTTACACTGTAAATTCGAACTTTGATTATAGTAATTCAGCATAAAAGATCCAGCAGACATATACAACCCTTTAAATATTTGAAGAATTTAGTTAACATTTAGTTAACATTTGAAGGATTTATCTCTGAACATTGATAAAATTGACGGGCTACAAAAACGGTGGAAGGTCTTAAGCATAAAACTTATGAGGAAAGACTTAATTAACTCAATCTGTATACTCTGGAGGACATAAGGGAAAGGGGGACATGATTGAAACATTTAAATATGTTAAAGGGTTAAATAAGGTTCAGGAGGGAAGTGTTTTTAATAGGAAAGTGAACACAAGAACAAGGGGGCACAATCTGAGGTTAGTTGGGGGAAAGATCAAAAGCAACGTGAGAAAATATTATTTTACTGAAAGAGTAGTAGATCCTTGGAACAAACTTCCAGCAGACATGTTCGGTAAATCCACAGTAACTGAATTTAAACATGCCTAGGATAAACATATATCCATCCTAAGATAAAATGCAAGAATTATAATTTTACAGGACTTCCTTTTTATTTTATTTTAATTAATTTTGTAGTTAGTTTCCCAATAGTCTTGCATATATGTATACTTTTTCTTCTTAGTTTTCCATAATAAAATAATTTTCAAATATTACCCACATTGATTTAGATCAGAGTTGTGTACACAGCTTTAAGGTCTACATTCCCACCAAGTTTTGGTATGGCCTTCAGAAAGTACACACTTCTTGCCAAATTGTTTTTTAATAAAATAATTGTATTAGAGTTTACTTTAGTTATAATTTAAATTAAACTTACTATAGTTATTGTTATTCACCATGAAATGTGATTGCTGACATATTATTAAAAAGAGTGAGCAATCACCTTAAAAAGCCATTGTGCATCCCTCAGTTAGATTTATTACAGCAGCCAAGTGGAATGTCAGTTTTAAAATCTACTATTCAAACCCATCCATATACAGTGAGCCTAAACCTCAATTCACTGCTAAAACTGCTTGCTAAGAGTTCCAAGATGAATTGCTGGCAAATGCAATTTTAAAGGAGACATGAAATGGACAATTTAAGAACACAAATGTACCAGCTAAAGTGCCATTTCATACGTAATCTTATCCATCAACATTTACAAAGTTGTAGTTTTAATGTGATGGAAAAAATAACATTAAATACATTACTGGAAAAGGAGCGTGTTCTATTATCCTTTCTCGAGACACAACAGTTCAGCCGAGTCACCAGGTAAGTTGGTGGTGGAGAGGAGTGCCCTCACTGGGACATCCACCAATGGGGTTTGAAGGGAAGGCGCCAACTTGGAACCAATGTTGAAATAATGACGATCGGTAGAAGATGGGGAAAAGGAATCCTCAATCTGAGTATTGTATTGGCAGTTCTGTATTAGCAAAAACTTAAGAAGAAAAGGATTTAGGGATAGTGATTTCTGACAGTCTCAAAATGGGTGAACAGTGCAGTCAGGCGGTAGGGAAAGCAAGTAGGATGCTTGGCTGCATAGCTAGAGGTATAACAAGCAGGAAGAGGGAGATTATGATCCCGCTATATAGAGTGCTGGTGAGACCACATTTGGAATACTGTGTTCAGCTCTGGAGACCTCACCTACAAAAAGATATTGACAAAATTGAACGGGTCCAAAGACGGGCTACAAGAATGGTGGAAGGTCTTAAGCATAAAATGTATCAGGAAAGACTTAATGAACTCAATCTGTATAGTCTGGAGGACAGAAGGAAAAGGGGGGACTTGATCAAAACATTTAAATATATTAAAGGGTTAAATAAGGTTCAGGAGGGAAGTGTTTTTAATAGGAAAGTGAACACAAGAACAAAGGGACACAATCTGAAGTTAGCTGGGGGAAACATCAAAAGCAACATGAGAAAATATTATTTTACTGAAAGAGTAGTAGATCCTTGGAACAAACTTCCAGCAGACGTGGTAGATAAATCTACAGTAACTGAATTTAAACATGCCTAGGATAAACATGGATCCATCCTAAGATAAAATACAGGAAATAGTATAAGGGCAGACTAGATGGATCATGAGGTCTTTTTCTGCTGTCAGTCTTCTATGCTTCTATGGAATGGGCTCCAAGGAAGGTGAACATCACAGATTATGGACAGCATCCACAAACAATTGTGGGCAGGGAGCCACCTGAGCTACCAGCATATGTTCCACGAACAGAAAGTAAACGAGGGGGTGAGAAGCATCCGAAGAGGCAGGTCCTGATGGTCCCAAGTTAGCAGTATTTTGCACCTTAAAGAGGAGTGACTTGAAGAAACTGGGATGGAATAGTCCTGAGGATTGGTGAGGATCAGATGACATCCTCTTATCTTCTGAAAGTTCCAGATCAAGCCTGTCATTATCAGACAGAAGAGTGAGAGTCCACAGCAAGTCCAATAGCGAGATGAAAAGATCTCTCTTGGGAATGATAGTTGCCAAGGTGACTCCCCCAAAGAGATGGGAGCAGACCCCTGGGAAGAGCAATGAGAGCACTTGGCCTGCTGTATAATTTTTGCAGCACTCTTTCCCTAGGGGAGTCGTGTGCAGTGCAGCCTTGGACAGTTTAGTCTTCCCATCATGGCCCTTGGGACCACGCTTGATATACTTGAGCTTGTCAGTATGTCACGAGATATTGAGTCCAGGTTCAGCAAAGGGCTGAGAGTTCACAGCATCCAATAAGGTCATTGCTTGCCCTCCCTGAGTGGTCTGAGGCCTGTGGGACAGCGACACCTTTTGTAATTGTGGAATCGGGAAGGCTAAGGAGAGCCAGCTGGCCAGGCAGGAGGAGTCAGCAGCAAGAAATGAAGGCCATGAAGGCAGCAACAAAATGGCGGTGGCGAATCCAGAAGCAACCTCAAGGTCATCAACAATTATAGGCTAAACACCAATAAACCCCACCACCATTGGTGTTGGGCACTTTTTCTTAAGTATTTTTTTGTTTGTTGTAATAAAATTTAATAAAAATATATTTAAAAAAAAAAACAATTATAGGTTGCAAGAGTGTAAGCCATTTGAAGGTCAGGGCTGAGATGAGAAGAGCACTTCTTGTAGTGATGTAATTGAGAACTTCTTGTATGAGCCTGCAGCCACTAAAGCTCTGAATACTCGGGAGCCAAAACTGGCAAACTGAGAATCACCTGAGCTGGAAGGGGGATCAGCTTGCCTCTTTTTCTTTATGTTAAGAACCGAAAGGTTCCAATGGGGCACACCCCTGGCCGATGGTGGCTAGTGCTCCTGCTCTATGGTTGAGTATCGCTTGCAAAAGACAAGAGGCAGGACTCCGATCTCAACCACCCCAACAGCGAGTCCTCTTGCCACAAATGAGTTTTATGGGATAAACTCCCTCCGAGCCATTACTGCCATGAGAAAGCTGAGCCAAGCTGATGACACTCAAAAGACCATGCTCCTAGGTTGGAAAGGCAGTCTATCAAATAAATCCAGACCCACAACCTTGGATGGCCTTGACCAAACAGCTGGAGCCAGGGATTCCTGCGCTGTGATGCCTCTATCCTATTAGTCCTTTTTGCTATCAGATGGTACATTGGGGGAGGAAGTAAACATTCACTATGTTGTTAGAATTATTAGAGATATTAGAGTTGGATGGCTGTCACCTGCAGTAAGTGGAGTTATTATCCAGAGCACTTTACCACATGTCCTGCCACTAGTGAGGACTGAGTCAAAAACGGGCTATGGAGACGAGGTGAAATTCACATTAAACAGACTCATTGGCTGATAGACGAGGTCAACCCATCATTGATAGCTCAACCTACTATGGAGAATGTTTTTTTCAATTATGTTTAAATGTAAATAAAATCAGCTTTAATTCTGTTATTGCTCTAAGCAACAGTGTTGTAGTAGGGCTAATGCCTTGAAAAGCCTGCATATTAATATCCAAGAAAAATACTTCCAGGTAAGCTATACTAAATATTGAAAATACTGATCATTCTATAAAGTACATTTCTATAGTTATCCGTATGAGTATATCATGGCAAAGCCAAACGTATCTGCTATTCATCATTGTAAATAGCAATCCTTTTTATACTTTCCTAAACTATGACTGAAGTTTTAAACCAAACTTGTAGTTTTATGTTTATAGTCCTCCCAAAAGGTTACTATCTCTGGTACACTGGTGTATTACTAAATGTATTCTGATTTAAGATTTTTCTTAAATTATATACCTGCAAATGAAATATAGATTCTTCATGTTTTGGTTGTTTTGATTTCCTTAACACACAGGAAGTCTTTATCAAATTTTCCTGCTTTTATTTTCATTCAGCTCATCACACAAAACATCTGCATAAATAAAGATCTAAGCATCTGCTCTATTGAAATGGTCTCTGGGGCAGATGTTTCTTTCCTTATGTTCATGTCACTAAGCATGGATACATTATTTGAACAGATGCAAGTAATACGAAAGTGTTGCATCCCATGGTGAAACCCCTCTAACTCTTCCTATCAACATACATAAATGCTATTTGCACCTGCATTTATGTTAATAACAAGACAGGCAGCAGGGGTTTCCACTGAGTGTGAGTTGATGCTATGAAATACACTCATTTGGTTAATTGAAGTTAAACTTCTGTTTCCTAAATCCTGCTACATAAAAGTACAATTTTAAAAATGTCTCTGAATTGCTTTTTTAAAAACTAATAAAAACCAATTGTAGTGTTGTATCCAGCAATCAAAAGACCCTACATGAAGTCTATATTATTATTACATATATTTATATTGATGGCATGTTGCACTGATGGCACTTTGCACTTATTTTAGTTTTAGGTTTTCCAATACTTGTTATGATTAAAACTTATGAATATTTCAATGTTATGTGAAATAGATTTCTTAAATCATTGGTGTCCAACTCACTGCGTCATGTTGCCATCATGTGATGTTTCACAACTTTTTCATGTTTGCGGAACTGGTGTGATGCAGGCCACCCGTTTCATACCTCTGCCCTAAATCCTCCCTCCCTCTCAATATTGTCCGAATAAAACTTGATAAAATGTTGAATGTGGCCAGCAATGGGCCACTGTTCCCAGCACTACCGGAATGGGCCGGGAGTGTGGGAGGGTGCACATGCACGCCCAGCACGGGATTCAGCTTCTGCACATGTGCAGAAGCCAAATCTCTTGCAATAATGCACGCGCAAGAGATTTTCGGGGGGGTTGCTTCCGCGCATGAATGGAAGTGGATGCTAGTCTCAAAAACCAGCCAAAATAAGGAAAGTGAGAGCTGCCCATCTGTGCACCTGCCCTGCTGTTCCTCCGCACTGCTTCCGGCGGTTCCACTGCGAGGGGCCTATTCACTCGCCCACCATCCCATGCCTCTCATGGTGGTTCAGCCACGAGCAGCCTGCCTGCTCCACCACGCCGTTTGGGGCATCTTTGCCATGAGCAGCCTGCCAGCTCCACCGCGCCACTTACCAGGTCACTCTGCTGCTTGCACGACCTCCTGCAGGACAGTGAAAAGATGGGCCATTGTGCGGGAAGCAGGCAGGACAGAATCACGGCAGTTGCATGTGGATGGCGCATGCACGCCTGGAGAAAATGAAGCTAGGCTACGCGCTCCATTTCTGCCACCAGAACAGTGTTCCCAGTGTTCCGGGGCATGGCCCATCCCTGAGTGGGTCACTTTATACTGCCTGATGGCATCTACCCTTTCTTTTGCCTAGTAGTTTAGCATATTGATGGCGAACCTTTATTTCCTTGGGTGCCGAAAGAGTGTGAATGCTCACTATCACTCATGCATGAGTGCCCACACCCATAATTCAATGCCTAGGGAGGGTGAAAACAGCCTCCCCCATCCCCTAGAGGCCGTCTGGAGGCTGGAAATGGCCTGTTTCCCAACTTCTGGTTGGCCCAGTACACTCATGTTTTGCCTTCCCCAGGCTTCAAAGGTTTCCCTGGGAGCCGGGGGAAGGTAAAAACACCCTCCCCCATCCCCCCAGAGGCTCTCTGGAAGCCAAAAACACCCTCCCTGAGCCTCAGTGTGAGCCAAAAATCAGCTAGCCGGCACACACATGAATCGAAGGGTCTTAGCCAGGCAAATGTCACCTGCGGCTGATCCTAGAGTGGGATGGGAATGGAGATTTTGCAGTATTTTTCCTCTGCCATGCCCACCAAACCACACCCACCAAGCTACATCATGACTACAAAGCCAGGCCCACAGAACTGGTAGTAAAAATACAGTGGTCCCTCGATCATCGCGAGGGTTCCGTTCCAGGACCCCAAGCGATGATCGATTTTTCGTGAAGTAGCGGTGCGGAAGTAAAAACACCATCTGCGCATGCGCAGATGGTGTTTTTACTTCCACCGCCCTTCGCCCGCCCACCCCGTTGCTCGCGCCTGGGGTTTCCCCGCTCGCATGCCGCCCGCCCGCCCACGCTGTTGCTGGGGCCGCTTCCCAGCTGGGAAGCGGAGCTGTGATGTCCCCAAGCGCGCGCGCGTTGCTGGGGCTGCTTCCCAGCTGGGAAGCGGAGCTGGGGTTTCCCCAAGCGCGCGCGCACCGCCCGCCCACGCCATTTCTGGGGCCGCTTCCCAGCTGGGAAGTGGAGCTGGGGTGTCCCCGCGCGTGCCGCCCGCCCGCCCACGCCGTTGCTCGCGCCGCCGCTGGGGTCTTACCGGGGCAAGAGGGGGAAGACCCAGGGAAGCCGGCGGGAAACTCCACCATCTACGCATGCGTGGCCATAGAAAAAAAGGCATGCATGCGCAGATGGTAGAGTTTACTTCCGGGTTGAAAACTAGCGAAATAGCCCTTTCGCGATGCTCGAGGACGCGAAACTCGAGGGTTCACTGTATTTGGATTTCACCACTGGTCTTAGTAAATATCTGTACTGTATCTCAACCAAAGTTTTATAATATAATAGGGTCATTCATCTTCCTGGAAAAGTATCAGAAAAAAAAAAGATTTGAGTTGCTTCAAGAATTTGTAAAAATAATATAATTTTTAGTTATAAAATTTGACTTTTATTTTAAATAATCCTGCTTAAACTATTCTAAATCATCCCATTTTATCCCTTTAAAAGGTAATATACTAAAATCTATATATAGTACAGAAAAATAAATAATTCTCATTTTTTTCTTGTATATTGAATAAAGATGAAGCATGGGTGGCCTATAAATGTGAGAAACTGTATCATCTAGCATTTTGCTACATCTGATATGGAGTTCAGTAGAAGGGCCACCCAGCTATCCATATAAATTTCATTTGAAAATCTAGTGATAAATCCTGGGTTTTAATTCCTACTCCTCTTATCATGCTTTCTACATACACACCCCGATAGCAACTAATAATGTTGATGGAGCAAAGGAAAAGTTACTTCCTATCACAAACATGGATATTTTTTAAATTACACATTGTTATATAAAGAAGCATGATAAATATAAATCATTTCCAGCATTCCAAACTTGCAGTTTTAATCAGCTGGTATTTCTATTTGTTTTAATTTTTATTTCTGAATCTGACTTGAAAAGGCTATTTTTTTTTTTACATTATTGTTTTTACAAAGGATTTCTTCTGGGACTGCAAAGGAAAGCTATCTTACAACGGAAAGAGATTTCCTTTTCTATAAAACCAAGAATATCGCCCACATGTTCACCTGGGACAAACTTGGCCAGAGTAAATAGTCTAGAAGGTTACAGGAGCCTGGGAATGTTTAACCTCAAGAAAATAATTGCAGCTCAACAAGATCAGAAGAAATTGCACAGGAAGTATGGATAGTAACCGTTTAATGTTCCCCCAAATGCTCAAGACTGAATTGTTCTTCTACTAAATTACAGAGTTACAATAACCGAGGAACAAAGAACAGAGAAAGTCATACATAAAATATAAACTTATTATGGTTTTTTTAAAAAAATATCTAGAAAAGATGCCTTTTCCTTTCACAGTATGCAAAACATTAAGATTTTATAATTAAAATCGCAGATCTCAATTCAACACCATGTGGAAGAGAGGTCAATAACCAAGCGCTAACAATTTCTTGATTACATTTTTTCCTTTTATTTGTGTTTTGAAGTTTGTGAGTTTAAGGCTGCTGAACTCTGACTTCCAGAAATAAATGTCCCAAGTTTAGGAAGAAAGGAAAGGAAAAGAAGTTGAGAAGGAACAGTTAGATAATTACAATTCAAAAATATATTACAATTAAAATTCTAAAAACATTTTAAAACCATAGAAACAATTAAAACCTATACATACATACATACATACATACATACATACATACATACATACATACATATCTATATATCTATATCTCCAACATGTGTATACACACACACAAAAGTGGCTGGACAGGGGGCGGCGGGGGGAACGCAGTGGGGTAGCGAAAATGGAGCTCCACCTCAGAGCACCCAATTTGCACTGAAAGATGTTGAAAGAGAAATACAATACCTTACGAGACTAGACTTTATATATATGTCACGTTTTTTTGCTGAATTTGAAAATTAAGGGAGACTAGATCTATTTCAGCCTTATTTTGGCCTCATCAACTAGCCATACCCTCATTGGGACTTGAATCTGCAACCTTTGTCTTGTAAGGCAGAGAATTAACCTCTAGGCTACAGTATCCAATCCCTTCAGCTCTGCACCAGGGATGGGTTACATATTTGTGTGTCGAATCACCCTGGTGTATTGAAGGAACATCACAGCTCCTTTTTTGCCTCTCGGCCCAACCCAGGACCATTTCCAAGGCAGTTAATTTTATTGATAGCCGACAATTCTATCTATATGTGTCACATATTTTTTGCTGAATTTGAAAATTAAGGGAGACTAGGATAGATCTATTTCGGCCTTATTTTGGCCTCATCAACTAGCCATACCCTCACTGGGACTTGAACCTGCAACCTTTGCCTTGTAAGGCAGAGAATTAACCTCTAGGGTACAGTATCCAATCCCTTCAGCTCTGCACCAGGGAAGGGGTTTTTTTTGTGTCGAATCACCCTGGTGTATTGAAGGAACATCACAGCTCCTTTTTTGCCTCTCGGCCCAACCCAGGACCATTTCCAAGGCAGTTAATTTTATTGGCAGTCGACAAGTCTATCTATATGTGTCACATGTTTTTTGCTGAATTTGAAAATTAAGGGAGTCTAGGATAGATCTATTTTGGCCTTATTTTGCACACACACACAAACATAGTAAAATACATGATGAAGGTTATAGAGGAGATATTCATAGTAAAATATATCTAAGAAAGAATAGAAAAGAAGATATAGTAATAGAACATATCAATGAAAGAATAGAAGAAGAGATATAGGAATAGAAGAAAGGTATAGGAGATATAGGAGAGCAATAGGACAGGGGACGGAAGGCACGCTAGTGCACTTGTACTCGCCCCTTACTGACCTCTTAGGAATCTGGATAGGTCAACCATGGATAATCTAAGGGTAAAGTGTTGGGGGTTTGGGGATGACACTATGGAGTCCAGTAATGAGTTCCACGCTTCAACAACTCGGTTACTGAAGTCATACTTTTTACAGTCAAGTTTGGAGAAGTTAATATTAAGTTTAAATCTGTTGTGTGCTCTTGTGTTGTTGTGGTTGAAGCTGAAGTAGTCGCCGACAGGCAGGACGTTGCAGCAGATGATCTTGTGGGCAATACTTAGATCCTGTTTAAGACGTCTTAGTTCTAAGCTTTCTAGGCCCAGGATTGAAAGTCTAGTCTCGTGGGGTATTGTATTTCGAGTGGAGCAGTGAAGGGCTCTTCTGGTGAAGTATCTTTGGACATTTTCAAGGATGTTAATGTCTGAAATGCGATATGGGTTCCATACAGATGAGCTGTATTCGAGGATGGGTCTGGCAAAAGTTTTGTAAGCTCTGGTAAGTAGTGTGAGATTGCCAGAGCAGAAGCTATGTAAGATTAGGTTTACAACTCTTGAAGCCTTCTTGGCTATGTTGTTGCAGTGGGCTTTGGCACTTAAATCTTTTGTTATTAGTATACCGAGGTCTTTAACCGAGTGGGGATTATCTGTGATAATTTGATTATTCAGTTTGTATTTGGAGTTCAGATTCTTCTTCCCAATGTGTAGGACAGAGCATTTGCTAGTTGAGATTTGGAGTTGCCATGTGTTAGACCACTCAGAAACAGAGTTCAGGTCTTTTTGGAGAGTAGTTGTGTTATCGGTGGTGTTGAAGAGTTTTACATCATCGGCGAAGAGTACACAGTTGCTTGTGATGTAATCGCAAAGGTCATTGATGTAGAGAATGAAGAGCGTTGGTCCCAGTACATTACCGTGGCAAACACCGCTTTTAACTGGGACAGGGGTGGATATGGTGCTTCCTATTTTGACCACATGTTGTCTGTTTGACAGGAATGCTGTAATCCAGCTATGGAGGGATCCTGAGATGCTATAGGATTTGAGTTTTAGGAGTAGTTTGTCGTGGACCACTGAATCAAAGGCTTTGCAGAAGTCGATATAAATTGCATCTATAGATTTCCCTTGATCTAGATGAGTTGTCCAAATATTTTTGCAGTGGAGGAGCTGCAGGTTGCAGGATAGTTTTTTTCTGAAACCAAATTGTTTGTTAGAGAGCAAATTATTAGTTTCTAGATGGAAAGTAATTGATTTGTTTATAATTGATTCCATGACTTTGCATGGGACGCAGCATAGTGAAATTGGTCTGTAGTTATCGACAAGAGAGGGGTCTCCTTTTTTGAAGATGGGGATGACAGTTGCTTTCAACCATAGCTTTGAAAGTGTGCTGGTTCTGAAGGGTTTTTCAAAAATTATGCTTAGTGGTTCAGCTATGGCAGAAGAGAGCTTTTTTAGGAAGTAAGCATATAGACTATCTGGTCCGACTGATAGAGAAGGTTTAAGGTCATGTAATGCTTTTTCAACTTGGTCTTCAGTGAAGTCTACTTGGGTTAGGTCGTTGAGGGAGTTTGAGGTGCAATTGATGAAATTGGTGGATGAGCCATTGCTGTTAACAAAGACAGAGCCAAAGGAAGAGTTGAGGAGGTTGGCTTTGGATGAATTATTGTGGTATTCTTTGTTGTTAGGTCCTTTGAGAGGTGGGATAGGTCTAGAGTCTTTAAGTTTATTTTGACAAAGTTGTAGAAAGCTCTAATAGATTTGGTGCATAGGAGGTTTTCCTCTTGTTTGCTGTAGTAGTTAAGGCATTCTGCTTTTATTTGATTGCAAATGCTTTTATATGGGCTTTTGAAGTTGGAAACTTGTCCTTTTTTGTTTTTCCTCCGGAGAGATTTTTTTCTTGTTTGTAATTTTCTTATTGAGATGGGGAGGTTATTTTTTTTGTTTTGTTTATGGTACATGTTAGAGGTACATGAAGTCTGATGATAATTTTCATTTCGAGTAGGAATGTGTTGTAGAGGTCATCAGTAATGTAGCATTCAGAGAATAGAGTTTTCCAGTTTAATGTTGAGAGGGTTCGCTTTTTTGAAATTGAATTTTGGTGTTGTATTATTTTGGTGGATCATAGTGTGGCTTAGGTTGAGACTGAAGTTTATCATGCTGTGGTCGCTGTTGGAAAATGGTTCTGTTATTTGTAAGCCATATATTGCACTTTAGCTGTTGCAGAAGATGAGATCCAGACAGTTATCAAGTCTGGTATTGTTAGTTACTAGTTGGTCGAGTCCCAGATAGGTGATAGTATTATATATAGTAGAATGGATGGGTTCCGTGCTGCATTCATTTAAGGACCAGTTAATGTGTGGTAGATAAGGAAGATAATGGGGTATGGGGAGTTGGTTGCCCATGTTAGTAATGTGGATATTTTGTTAGCATGTTTGATGTCGTAGTCCGGACCTCTGTAGCAAAGTAAGAAGCGAACTGTGGTATTTAGGGATAAATCACAGACAATAGTTTCAGATTCCAATAAATCCTGTGCAATTTTGAGGATTTGGGGGTTCAGCGATTTTTTGTAGGATATAGCTCCTCTGCCTCCTCTGCGGGATTCACAGTCTGAGCGGAAAACATGGTAGTTTTTTGATGTGATAATGGAGTATTGGTAGGAAGCATTTAGCCATGTTTCGCATATAAAAATTATATCAAAGTTGGGGGTGTCAAGTAGAAGGAGGAATTCAGACATCTTGTTGACTAAACTTCTAGCATTTAATAGTTTACATTTGAGATTGGTCTTGTGTTGGGGATTGGTTTTGGGGTGGTTAGAGGAAGTAAGGGGCACACTTTCCTATTCTTTGTTTGAGGTGGTAGGGATGTCCATTTGTTGTTGTGGGATGGTGGTCTGGCAGGTGTCAGTTTGATGTTGTGAGATGGTAGGTTGGAAGAAGTTAGACTGGAAGATGTAGGGAGGATAGAGCCAGGGCAGCCACAGAGAAGTCCAACAGCCCCACCAACCTGCATTGCATAGTCGACGGGACCCAAAGGCGGCCAACACTGTGCAATCTTATTGGTCTCTGGGAGGTATAAGGCAGGAGACAGTCCTGTAAATATTCTGGTCCTAAGCCATGTAGGGATTTATAGATAATAACTAACATCTTGAATTGTGCCCGCAGACCAATTGGTAGCCAGTGCAGCTTGTGGCACATAGGTGTTATATGGATGTACCAAGGAACACCCATGGCAGTTTGTGTGGCTGCATTCTGGACTATTTGCAGTCTCCGAACACTCTTCAAGGGTAGCCCCATGTAGAGCGTGTTGCAATAATCAAGACAGGAGGTGATGATGAGTGACTATGCGTAAAGCCTCCTGGTCCAGATAGGGCCGCAAATGGTATACCAGATGAACCTAATCAAAGTTCAATTAAGTAATTAAACTAATCAATTAAAAGGCTTTTAAAAGGATAATGGAACATAGGTCACATATCAAGACCCATATGTGATGTGTGTGTAATCCTCCTCTCCCCCCCCCCCCCATTTTTTATGCATTGACACATTGATCCACTATTGAACGGGTTGATGGGATTGGTACAAAGGATGGGTGCAAACTGCAAAGCTTGTAATATCAAAACGCTGCAGAGAAATTCCATCTTTTTTCCAGGGTAAAAATCGGAATGGTTGAATTGCTTCACTATTAGCCACTAGAACTTCTCACTGGTTGTCTAAGTGACTATTTTCGCAAATTACTACATCTCCTGAAGAGTTTGATTACAGTACAAATATCAGAATTTTTAGCCAGAATCCCAGTAATTAACCATGTGGGAAATGAAAGCTCCCCATGTATTTGGGGAGTACTATTTTGGAGGCCATAGCTTTCCAGCCTAATTTATTAGCCTGCACTATTTCGGCACAAATTTTAGAAAATAATCTCTCTTTTAGAGCAATGGGACCTTCTTCTGATATATATATAAGATTATTTAAAGTTCCTTAGCGACTAGATTTCTGAGGTAAATAAAAAAGCAACAATCCAGAAAGAGATAAAGTCCTTTTTTGGAGGGTGGGTTTAAATGGAATTTAGAAGCCATCTCTTAATACACAGGCGAGCTACAGGATTCTTGAAGTGTCTGGCTTAAGAACAAGACAAAGGACAGCACAAAATGCCCGCTCTCTCCGCTACCCCTAGCGGGCAACGAAACACCACCTGGGAATGAGGTACGTCGCTGAGGCAGCACAGCCCATCCTGAACCTTAAAGCTACCAATCCGCGCTCTTGAGGTCCGGCTGACAGCGGTAGAGGAGGGGACTTTAGAATTCCAAATTAGTATTCCGTTCGTGCCTGCGTGTAACCAGTCAGGAGGAGCTTATAGCCCTGACGTAGATTTAAAGGCGCCGAAAAGAAAAAGAAAAAAGAAAGATGCTCCCTCCCAAGGTTCTGCCCCGCTGCGTCACGCCTGGAGGACGTCACAGGCATCACGCGGTCCAAAGCCAAAGCCGACCTGCGCGACAGACTTTGGCTGATGTCACGTTCGGAACTGAGGGCGGGGTTGACTCGTTGTCCTTTCTCTCGCATCGCGCGTTCGCGGGGAAGGCGTGGCTTGTTGTTGCGTCCCCTGGAGGTGGGGGCTGGGGCAGGTGGCCGGATGAGGTCGGAATTACTTTAGCCCCTCCTCTTCTCCCAAGACCCACCCCCAGCCTTTTGAACACTTCAACTCCCATGAGGCTGTGCTGAATAGGAATTATGGTTCCTTGAACTCATAACTCATCGGAAGAGAACAGGCGGGAGATGGCAGGTCTATATCACATATATTTTTTTTAAAAAGAGTGGCAAGTCGACGGTAGTTCTCAGAGCTCATCCGCTAAATCGCTCTCAAAGGCAGTCTTAACTGGATTCACTCAGAATTCAGTCAGTGAGATTCATTCCCAGGTAAGTACTGATAAAATTGCATGCTAGGATGGCTGTTCTGGAAAAGATTTAAATAGGCGATTGAAAACCTTGTAAAAATAAAAAAAATGTTTAAGTAACCCTTAGTGTCTTTCTCTTGATTTGTTTTGCTTTTTCTTTAATCGTTTGCTTAATAACCTAATGCTGTTGTAGACTAAAGAATGATGGGGTGTTTGCTTGGTTCAGACACATCTAACGACTTCTATTTTTGGGTATTTTTTCTTCTTGCCTTTATGTCTGCTTATCCTTATCCTCATAATTCTCAGGAACTATGAAATTCAGAAGCCACATCGTGTAGAAGAATGTTTCCTGGGTTGGAAGAGCAAGAAAAAGAGACGGTCTTCATTATTTCCTTCCAGGGATAATGGTTAGGGTTTCTTAAAAGCATTAGGCTGCTTTTGGTCTTCTCCCAAATAAGCAAAAGTCATTTTAAATCTTGTTGATTGTACAATACTGATAAAAGATATTCTCAAATGCTCAAAGGCATGGTAGGCAAGAGGCACGTTAGTCTATGGTGGCAAAGGATCATGAATCTGGTAGCATTTTTTCTGACTACAGAATTTTATTAAAGCTGTCATACTCTTACATCTTTCAATCAAAATCAGTTATATAGAAAAAAAGTGCGACCAGATTTTTATGGAACATGTTCAAAGTATAATTTGCATGTTCTGTGTCACTCAGTTCAAATGTGGTAGGTGATGAAGCCTTGCACAAATGTAAATTATAACTACAGTTTATATTGTATTTTCTGTAAATCTGAGTGAATATTATATAGAATCGCATCTTTTGATGTGTTTAGTCTGGAATATCATCCATAAATTAAAAGGTGCCTAGTTCTGGGAACAGAATAGGTTAAAACTCTTCTGCAGTCCTCAGTGATGTATATGAACTTTCCAGATAAACTGGAATAGAATCAACCTCGACAAAGAAGCAATACACTTGCCAGCAGGATCCATGTGGAATTTTCTGGGCATTTCTGTTATTTCTATTAGTAGATCCTGGACTGTTTTCAAAAGAAATTTCCAAATGTTGCAGATGGAGAAATCAAAATGGCCTTGTCAGTGTACAGAGCTGTTAAAAAATAGTCAAAAGCAATATAACATAATAAGTGTATTATTTCCTCGGCATTAACATTTCTGCATGCTCTGTTCTCGTATCTTATGACTTCAATGAGTCTTTATTTGAGTGGAATAAGTCAGCAGTCTTTAAACAAAGAGAGCCCTTTTTAGAGTCTCACAAGCTGTCTGGTCTAGGATTGAATAATAAGGGCACATATGAATAGTTTGAGAATTCTTTTCTAGATTTATTTTGAATGAAAAAAATCATTCCCAAATTCATCTCTAAAATGTTTGCATTGGATCCTTTACTACTAATAATAAAGCTTGGGGAATAAGAACAAAATTTACTTTGAAAGTAGATTCTTAGCACTTGGCATTAAAATTTTTAAAAATGGTTTACTCTTATTACACCAACATCTGTATTTCTGTGGCGTTGAATGGAGCTTGCTTCTAAATGTGTACATGGTTCATGTGTTAAAATTACAGATAATCCTTTTCAGTATTAAATTCTGAGAAAGCAAGAATGTCTATCATTGGACAGGAGAAACGACCCACTCTCATATAAAATGTAAATTGTTAAGGAGAATTATTTATTCTTAGAGAATAAAATCAGGGTACAACTAATTCCACAATGATTATCCCAAATGTTTAGGGAATAATTTTTTAGAAGTCTTTAGCATCCTGCTTTTGAGTAAATCCTCTTCACAAATCACATACACTATTTTTCCTGTTTTTATAAATTGTAATAATAATACATGTCAGGTTTATCATAAGCATACTTTGTCAAGTACGTATTGGTAATATACATACATATAGTTTATATACGCTGCTCAAAAAAATAAAGGGGACACTTAAACAATACAGTATAACTTGAAATCAAACTTCTGTGAAATCAAACTGTCCACTTAGGAAGCAACACTGATTGACAATCAATTTCACATGCTGTTGTGCACATTCAACTTTGTACAGAAAAAAGTATTCAATGAGAATATTTCATTCATTCAGATCTAGGATGTGTTATTTGAGTGTTCCCTTTATTTTTTTGAGCAGTATATATAAGATGAGTATTGATAAGCGAATATTAGAACAGGGGCAGTAGGCACACTGCTGCGTTTATGTACGCCCCTTACTGACCTCTTAAGAATTGGGCGAGACCAATAGTGAACAGTCTAAGGATAAAGGTTTGAGGGTTAGGTGACAAAACCAAAGAGTCAGGTAGTGAGTTCCAGGCATTAAGCACTCTGTTGCCAAAGTCGTATTTTCTATAGTCAACTTTGGAGTTTCAAGTTTACTTGGCAAAGATGAAGAGGAAATGGATTAGAAATAGGCCTAGATTTACTTTTCATTGCCCAGCAATTAATTGTAATAGAAATTGCAACACTACTCTTACAATTAATTACTTTAAACTTCAAGTAATGCCCATATCCCACATTATATAAAGTTATTTCCTCTATTTATAGACACTGTATTTGGGGATATTAGTTTCTCCAGGGGACTCTGTGGTTCCATTTAAATGTGTTTGGTTCAGGCTACAGTATGTAGTTATTAATATGTTTAATAATCAAATCCCAATATTGTAGAATAACATGGTTATCCTACAATAATTTAATTTATTATTTTAATTTAATTTATTAAATTAAATTTACTTAATTTAATTTATTTGATTTATATGCCGCCCAGTCCCATGGGACTACTTCAATAAAAAATGAAATGGTAAAACATATGTGGCATACAGTGGTCCCTCGATCATCGCGAGGGTTCCGTTCCAGGACCCCAAGCGATGATCGATTTTTCGCGAAGTAGCGGTGCGGAAGTAAAAACACCATCTGCGCATGCGCAGATGGTGTTTTTACTTCCACCGCAGCCCGCCCTTCGCCCGCCCACCCCGTTGCTCGCGCCTGGGGTTTCCCCGCGCGCGTGCCGCCCGCCCACCCACGCTGTTGCTGGGGCCGCTTCCCAGCTGGGGAGCGGAGCTGGGGTGTCCCCAAGCGCGCGCGCGTTGCTGGGGCCGCTCCCCAGCTGGGGAGCGGAGCTGGGGTTTCCCCAAGCGCGCGTGCGTTGCTGGGGCCGCTCCCCAGCTGGGGAGCGGAGCTGGGGTGTCCCCCGCGCGTGCCGCTCGCCCGCCCACGCCGTTGCTCGCGCCGCCGCTGGGGTCTTACCGGGGCAAGAGGGGGAAGACCCAGGGAAGCCGCCCAGCTTCCCAGCTGGGGAACTCCACCATCTACGCATGCCTGGCCATAGAAAAAAGGCACGCATGCGCAGATGGTGGAGTTTACTTCCGGGTTGAAAACTCGCGAAATAGCCCTTTCGCAATGCTCGAGGACGCGAAACTCGAGGGTTCACTGTATAATGAAATCTCTGATAAATCTTTTTGCAAAAGTAATGTCTATCTTACGTTTATACATTTAAATTTAATGAGAGCTTTTATTTCATCCTACATTTTTTGATGTTCTGTCTTTTTTTCAAAAGAAACCAAATATGAAATTACAAAGCTACATTTGCTTTAGGAATAAATTCATGTTTACCCCCTATAAAGGTACTTGCACTTGATTACTACATTTGCATAAGCATTGATATTTTATTTTACCCTTTCTTATTTATTTTTCTTGTTTATTGAATTGTGTCTTGCCTTGCTTCACGTCGGTAAATCAGATTACCTTTGCTCCCATACATTGCAATTTTAAAAAATGTGCTATTTGCAGGTATTTGGTTAAAATTCAGCAGAAAAAGCATGGCCATCATCTTTTCCTTTGTAGTAACATAAGCACGCATTTTCAATGCATTATTCGGAACTTACATTTTTCCCATTAATCCAAAAACCAATAAATATGCAATCTTAACAGTGGTGGGTTGCTGTTGGTACGGACTGGTTCGCTTGAACCCGTGGTGGAAAATTGTCCCAGCTCACTGAAGCGGCAGCGATGGAAGGCTGTCCACATCCTTAAATTGGACCTCAGGTCGCTGCTCCTTGAAAGCAGCTGGCCTGCGCAGACAGTCATTTCTCTGATGTGCACTTCTGACACAATGTGAACCAGTAGGGTAGGTAAGTGGAACCCACACCATAACTTTCAGGGAAAGCTCACAGCTGTAAAAATCTCCACATGCTGCTGTTTTTTCCTCTGAAGTCACCAAGGCACTAAAGGCAACAAAGGAGAACAGTGGCTTGCTGCCTGGGAAGATTTTGGAGGACTTGAACACTTCGTTTTGTTTATTTTTTTACAATCAGCTTTTCCTTGAATAACTTCCAATTACAGAAATCACTCAGATTTTTGAAGATCCCCAGACTCGTAGATACAAATGCATGTGTTAAGAGATAACAAAGGTAATTTTCAATATTTGTTTATTTTATTAATCAAATTTGCAAAGCCACTCATTTCACAAAAAACAATCTGGGTGGTGTACAATTAAATAAAACAAAAACAACCATTATGAAAATATTAAAAAGTTAACAAATTACTATTAAAATTAATATGCATGGCACAAAGTACACAGAAAATATATCAATCATCTTGGATGAACATATTGGATCAGGCTGGGTGATATTTATTGTCAGTGATCAGCTAAGAAAAGGCAAAAAGTCCGATTCTAAATAAGGAAATAAGTAAGCACTGTCTAGGTAATTTTATTGTTTTTATGTCTGTTGTATTTCATATTTCAAGGCCAATAAAATGGAGACCTCAGATTAATTACAAACTATCTAGGAATTAATGAATAGGGACATTAGGTTTTTCTGGGTCAGGTTTGTACCCAAACATTGGGCCACAAAATTCACTATTTTTAAAATTATGCTTTCTAAAAATTGTCATAAAACTAGTGTTCCATGAAGCTTTCCCCCCCCTCAAAAATAAACCTTGTGCTTGAATTAGCATTTTACTTTCATCCAACCAGTTTTTCTTTTTTCTAAATTAAAACATTTTTTACAAAATGAAAGTTATGTAAATAGGAAATTTGACAAGCACTGAGCCTAAGGATAACAAGTTATCACCTGAGCTGCAGCAATGTTATACTATACATATTCTTTATGTTTGCAATATAATGCTATGGTGTTCATGGACTCTTGGCTGTAATAGAGGTATTAGAAAACAATAAACTAGCATTACATTTTAAAACTTCAATAACATAATTATTATGACTTTAAGTTCAAAAATGAAATAAAGTAATTCCAATATATCTTAAATCACCAAGAATTATTAAAGACGTTTTGAGGGATATAATTCATAAAACAAGTTGCTAGGGTTACTTATATTGTTTTAACAGATTTCCTCCTTAAAATACTTGGAAAAGTGCACTTGTGATGCTGCTGAATTATCTGTAAACTTTGAAGAATCTCTTCAAAATATTCTCTTGAAAAGCCTGAAATGCTTTGAGGAAATACTTGAATAGATTCTTTATGGAGACCTTCATCAACAATGTTTTTTCTTGTATTTGTGGGGGTTTTGAACACAGTCTTTTTTTAAAAGAAAAAAACTATATGCAAGAGATTGCTATCATAAAACCTAAGGAAAGCAATGGGAGGAAGGGATCATAATAAATATGGAATACAAAAAGCTTTAATTGCATCCTGACATTTTTATCTCCTGATGGCTGCTACTAACACTAATAAATGGTACTGGAATGGGCTACAGAATCTTAACATGTCTAATCTGATTTCATATTCAGGGCTTTAAATATATGTTTCATAAATAAAACAATCAGATATCAATTCTAATTTAATGAAAATTATTTTTCTTTGGGAGAGTGATATCTATAAGATGGCGAATCAATATATCTAAAAATTTCCTTTAATCTGAAAAACAAAATTTGCTATAAAAGATTACCATTTCTAAGCCATAAATATCCAGACCACATCAACAAAGAGTCCTCTCAATTCATAGCCCTTCTTAGAATAAAATTGCCATTATTTGAAGTTGCAAAAGAGAATATTCTACGGTATTGTAGTCTAAAAGGAAAACACCAGGTTAATTTCCTTGGTGATTTTTCATGATTACAGAAGCTTTATTTTAAGTTAGATTTGTCTAGCCTTGATTGCGGTAATGGCATTATATGCATAACACATTCTAATAAACCAGGCATCTACAACCTTATGCCCTTCCTTTGTGTTGCACTGCAATTCCCATCACTTCATGGCAACATCCAACTGTAGAAAGCAGCCATAACCAGCAGTAATTTGACCAAAACTAATATATCCTTTACAATTCCCAAAGGAACCAAAGTGAATATAACAAGTTTAGTAGCATACGTGAGAACAAAACAGCACCATTAGCTATATGTGAATGTAAGTCACTTATGGTGATTTGGCTTTTTCTTCCTTGCAGCTGTGCCCTGCAGTAATGCATATAATGGTGAGATCATCTCAAGTTAAAACATTCTCAATCTTTCCCCTAGTTACACTCTGCAACCTATTCAAGCATATTTTACCAGTGTGGTCACAAATGCAAAAATATTTCTGCCAAAACTAAACCCGTTCACATTTTCACTGACAATATTTCTGGGGCAAAAAGTGATTTTTTCATAAAAGGCTTTATAATCATAACTACCTTTTTCTTTCTTTCTTTCTTTCTTTCTTTCCTTCCTTCCTTCCTTTCTTCCTTCTTTCTTTCTGGTTTTCCGATTCTCCGAACAACTCAAAATTTCTGCTACCAGTTCTCCAGAACCTATCAGAACCTGCTGGATTTTACCCCTGGGACAAAAGGCTGTTACAGAATCGAGTAGTCCTGTTAGAAATATTTTGAAACCTCCCAAAGGGGAGCAAAAGAATCAGACCGTAAAGTGGGTGTGTTGGTTCTTGCTAAGGTTGCATACTTGTTCTGGTTGCAATATCTCTCGCCCATCCTGACCAAAACCAACCAGATACCGTAAATAAAACTGTCAGAATGTAATACAAATTTTGAAGCAGGATTGCTGAATCATACCTCTGAATGGCTCAGGGGACCAATAAAATGCAACATAACCCTGTTTCTAAAAGACAAAAAAACCCAGTGAATTCAAGAAGCCTGGTTGACTGATTTAAAAGGAAGTATTTTTTTTAAAAACGCATGAGAAGAAACAGATTTGAATCCCACTTAGCAACCTTAGTTGCACACACAGATTTGAAAATGTATTCTTCTGGAAATCAGATTTGTTTCCATTTATATTCATAGGGTTCTCATTAAGGAATGCCCTGCATGGAGCCGTGCACATCTACCCCAATTCTGTGTGACAGCTGTTGCTTCAGAGAAGTTAGTCTGTATACCCACGAGGCCCATAATAATTGTATAGCACCAGGGTCTTTTTCCTCTTGTTCAAAGCAACAGAAAACTACAAAGTGATGTTTCAATGAGGCAGAAAGAAAGAAAGAAAATCCTTCTGTATATCATTCACTATCTTCAGCAAACAACTGTTCCTTATTTGCCAAATTAGTGCTATAATGAAGTCCAAATGTTCCTCCCTCCCCCTTTACAACAGCTTCATCTGAAATCTGATGCTGAGAAGGGGTTCTGTCCTCTGGTGACCTTTTCCTTTCCTGCCTCTTGCAGCCCACCAACTTTTCAGTTGCAAACCACTGTAAAACAGCAACAGTTGCAGGAGTTATCACTCTTTACTCACCTGGAGGTCTGCTTGCCATATTGATGGAGGAGATTCTGGATATGGGAATCCATTATACTGTCTGAGCTCAGGTCAGGAGTAAACTGTATATTTTCATGAGATTGGGTGTTGGTAATTGTTCTGTCTGGGTTCCCCCAGACGTCAACACCAACTAAAAAGAGTAGCCAGACACGCTGGTAAAAAGCAAAGTCATTTTATATCTTTGAAAACAAACACAGATAACAAAAACTGTTCTTATAAACTGGAATGCTGTGAAACTTCACAGAAGAGTCACGACGGCCAGACAATACAACAGGCTTCTTGCTGGCACACACACCACTGTAGATAATAAAACCCACGCCTCCCCCAAGTTTTCAGCCTTCGAGGCCACAAGCCAGAATCAGAGACGCCAAGGATCGAAGCAAGGTCACAGGACTCCCAAAAGATAACTCTCCACAATACAGGAAGGGCGGGCCTGCCTTTTCAACCTTTCTGAGGAGAACCACACCCAAACCCAGCTGTTGCCTATTAGGGATGGAAATACCTGGCTAATTGTCCCCTTCGTTCTGCTGCCCTTCTCTGCCTCATATCTATGATGGCTTGTGCGTTCTCATCTAATGACTCCAGGCTACTCGCTGGGGAGAGCTCCCCCCCGGGGGTCTCAGGCTGTTCTCCCTCCTCCTCGTCCTGACATTCCTCTTCCCTGTCTGCCTGGTCCTCCTCCTCCTCCTGTTCCTCGTCCTCCCCCTCTGAGCATGGAGCCGGCAGAGTTCCAGCCGTTCCCTGAGGAGCCTCAGACTGAATCACAACAGTAATGAAGTGAGCCCCCTACCCCAGCTGAAGACTTAGGTGCTCGACAGTTTTTTCTCTAGAGGATTATTTTGCAAAATCCAGCCAACGCTCCTGTGTGTCTCCGTTTATAAAGCTTCTCTTGGAATGAACTAAACTAAAGCAAATACCTGTCATAAGAACGTGGAATAAAAAAACAGGTGAAATCACACAACTTTTGTTTATTCGACTTCCATCAGTGTGTTTCTAAACCCAGATAGAATTTTGCTCTGGGTAAAATCCAAATGTCAGACTCAGCTGTAGAAACAAACCACAAGGCAGCAGGTAGAAGCATTCGCAAAGAGCTTCCAAAATGTTGAACTACAACATGGCTATTGTCTCGCCTTATCAAAATAGTTCTGTTCCTTAGTTCAAACCCAATGCGTGTTAAACTTGGCAATTATAAGATGCGTGGACCACAACTCCCAGAATTCCCTACCCACCTCAACTTCCAGAATTCCCTACCCACCATTCTGGGGCTGGCAGTCCACATGTTTTAAAGATTCTGAATTTTTTTTGGGGGGGGATCTGCCCTTGTTCAACCAGAAGATACCCTTTGACTAAAAACCAATAATTTGAAGTTACGACAGTAGAAAAAAGTGATTTACATCCTTCAGTCATGTGATTATTATTTGTGTTTGGCAACTTTTTTCACCACGAGAAGCCTCTAGCTGCCACTCTTTTTTGGTGCGAGTGGCCTCCAGACGCAACCTATTTGCTGAACCGAGGTGGCGGCCACTGCTGGCAAAAAGACACCAGTCGGAGGCAGTTTGTGGTGGCAAGCAGTGTTCCCTCTAATTTTTTGGGGGGGTGGGCGGAAAAGTATAGTGTCTGAGCGGCAGTCCCTTTGGGACTGGGCGGCACAGAAATATTAAATAAATAAATAAACAAACAAACAAATAAAAAACCCACCCTGTTTTGCCTCAGAGAATATCAAAATAAAATACTGTACTGTGTGTCTATAACAGTGAGCTCATAATAGGGCAACTCTATCAATATCAAAATGCCACTTAAATAGTTGAGCTAGTTTCAAACTAGATTTTGATTTTCTTTCTCTCTTCCTTACTCCCATTCTTTTTCTTTCTCTTTTCCTTCCTCTCTTTTTTCTATCTGTTTCTCTCTCTTCCTCTCTTCCTCTCTCTCTCCTTCCCTCTCACTCTTTCCCTCTCGGCTTCTGGGCAGGTTTGGAAAACTCTGAGTTGATGATAATTTTTAAGTGAGCGATTGCTCACTGCTCAGCTTAGAGGGAACTATGGTGGCAGGTGGCAGTAGCTGGAAGTCCCTCATCAGTGATGGGCTCCTACGGGTACGGTCAAGTATGTAGAACTGGTAGAATTTTTTTTTTCCCGTTTGGATTCTGGGTGTGGCTTGCCTATTGCAGTAAATGAGGTTGAATGTGTATAATTTTAGAAGAGTGTGTGTGTGTGCGTTTGTATACATACATATACAGTTTATATAGTAGATAATATATATTTTTGTGTGCCTGTGTATAATATATATGTATACATATGGCATATATACATAGAATTAAATAGTATATTTTGGGTGTTCAGTAATAGTAAATAGATAGGGAAATTGTTTCTCTTTGAGGCGAGGAGAGGTGAGGTAATCCTAACCCAAACCCTTGACGTGAGTGATGTTAAGTGAGGGTGGTAGCATTGTATTCTATAACTTCCTGAAATTGATTTATTGTAAAACAGTTTGATGTTGTTGTTATAATTTTTATTGTACTGTGATTGGAGATAAAAAATAAAATAAAAAATGAAAAAAATAATTTGCAAAAAGTTGGCCACCTTTAAGCCAGTCACATGACCTTTAAGCCACCACCAGTCAGATGATCATCACTCCAGCCTGGTCACAGGGCCGGCAAGCCATACCCACAAAATAAGGTTCAACCACAGTGTAGTAGTAAAAATGTTTGCAGCCCTTCTGGAGGCTGCAGCCCTTCTGGAGACTGGAGGCTACTAATTTGGAAACTTCAGATCGTGTAGAATGCAGCTGCGAGAGCAATCATGGGCTTCCCCAGGTATGCCCATGTTACACCAACACTCCGCAATCTGCATTGGTTACCAATCAGTTTCCAGTCACAATTCAAAGTGTTGCTTATGACCTATAAAGCCCTTCATGGCATCGGACCAGAATATCTCCGGGACCATCTTCTGCCGCACAAATCCCAGCGACCGGTTAGGTCCCACAGAGTTGGCCTTCTCCGGGTCCTGTCAACTAAACAATGTTGTTTGGCGGGACCCAGGGGAAGAGCCTTCTCTGTGGCGGCCCCGACCCTCTGGAACCAGCTCCCCCCGGAAATTAAAAGTGCCCCCACCCTCCTTGCCTTTCGTAAACGTCTTAAAACCCACCTCTGCCGTCAGGCATGGGGGAACTGAGACATCTCCCCCGGGCCTATACAGTTTATACATGGTATGTTTGTATGTATGTTTGCTTTTAATAATGGGGTTTTTAGTGTTTTTTAAATTATTAGATTTGTTTTTACATTGTCTTTATTATTGCTGTGAGCCACCCCGAGTCTACGGAGAGGGGCGGCATACAAATCGAATGAATGAATGAATGAATGAATGAATGAATGAATGAATGAATGAATGAATGAATAAAGCCAGCAAAGAGGCAGAAAATGGAGGACCCTCACGCTGACAAAGAGGCAGATGCTGCTGCCTCAGTTCATGCTGGCATAGAGACAGCGGTTAGTGCAGGCCACTTACATGGGCAAAGAAGCGGCAGCTGAGGCCTCTCCAACTGGCAAAGAGGCAGCGGCCATTTCCTTGGTTCACATCAGCAAAGATGGAGGCCCCTCATGCTGGTAAAGAGTCAGTGGCTGTTGCAGGCTGCTCATGCTGTCAAAGAAGTGACAGCTGCCTCCTTGGTTTGGTCCAACAAAGAGGCAATGACTGCAGGCTGCACATGCCAGCAAACAGGCCAAGGAAAATTTACCAGGCAGGCAGGGAACTGGACCATGTGGGTGGCAGCAGACAATGGCAAAGGAAGGCTCAGTAGGGAGCAGGGTCATGTGGAAGGTTGGGGCTAAGGTAGGCAAGTAGACTGGGCCACGAGGGCCATATGGTCGAGGCGGACAAGGGAGCTAGAGAGCCACATCCAAGGTGAGCGAGGTGAGATAAGGGGTGACTGGGAGAAGTGAGGCAGGTGAGGCACTGTGGGCAGGATCAGGCAGTGATGCAATTAGCCAGTTCTTTAAACTGCACAAAAAAATTATTGAATATTTTTATTCATTTTTATAATATCAATAACAAAAGAACATACACACAACACACAACATCTAACAATGTGCTCAGTGTTTAAGTGCCCACCACCAGACAACATTCATACCCCTCCACCAAAATGGGGGGTGTATTTTGTATATAGCATTTTAACTCAAGAGCAATACTGTATCTCTGTTTACATATTATAAAGTGATTCTAATTTATTCTTTATAGCTTGGTCTCGAATTCTACTGACCACATATCCCCTTACCTTGTCCCATCATCCCATCAGTTCCTGCAGCTTGGTTTCATTAGCTGAATCCATCCTCTTATCCATAATCTCAAACTGAATGTGCGCTATCATGTAGCGATACCAATTTTTTATTGTCTATTTTGTCGCATTCTTCCAGCCTAGGACTATTACCGCTTGAGCGCTTTCTATCACTGCTTCTTTTATTTCTCTAAGTTCTCCCATCTCGTTCCTTTTAACCAATACCGCCATTTCCTTTGTAATTGTCCATCGTGTGTTTAACATCCTATTAGCATCCTCCTGCACTTCTTTTCATAAACTGCGCAAACATTTAACAACCAGTTCATACAAACCAGTACAAACCAGCTCAATCCCACCTCTGGCTTAATGGCTGTGGCAAAAATGCTTGTAAAATCGGATATCATCACATGTTGTTTCATTTAATGAATACAGTGCTTTAAAATTAGATTTCCCCATGCCCACTATAGTCATAAATCAAGGATTATCTATAAATACCAAACAATACCTTTATGGGTATGATGGGAAGCTAGTGCCCTGTAAGGTTTTTATGTGACCCGTAGCTAACTCCTTATTTACAGCTGAGTCAGGACAGCAATTGACTGAAGCTACGAAAGAAGACTTAATGTTTCATTTTTACCAGTGGTCCCTTGCAGGCCTCGAGAGATCAGAAATAGTCTGGAAACAAAACAAGTTCCCACTCATGGGGACTTTTGTCCGTATGTCTATATTCCTTCTCTTTCCCATAAAATTTAGAATAGATTTACTCTTACATTGCATCTATGTATTAAATGCTATCCTACTATCTTGAAGCTTCTGAGTTTTTTTTTAACCATTTAGATAATAATTCACTGGTGAACCTCTGCTGTCAGGCGATGAGGTTTTGCACCAAGCAGTAGCTACTAAAAAGGAATTGCGGGAAAGGGAGAAAAAGGCAAGTCACTGTGTTTACCCAACAGGTTTTTACAACTGTCTGTCTTACACCTTTCCTAATAAAAAATATCAGGGATGAACTGAACCTACTTTTCTGCTCTGAATTATATTCAGCACATGCGGGCCTGATCTCTGCCCTTTAAACCTGCATTCTTTCCATCCCTTCCATTTTTTTAAAGGTGTCGAACCCGTCAGGTTATAATCTTTTGAGGCAATGACATATCTCTACAGTTTATCCTTTTCCTCTTGTACTCAGACTTTGAGAGAAATAAGCAGAGAGATCTGCTTTCCCTGATATTTTTTTTAATGTACTGGCCATGCAATGCTTTGTCTTCTCATGCTTCCATTCTGTTCTTCACTTGGTCTTTTTTTGTAGGCTAGTTTGGTCTCTCCAGTAATCAGTAAGCCTTCCTGGCATACTAACTTCAGTACATCATCTTCGTGGTCCTTCAGATATTGTCAAAGCCCTTTTTTCTTCTTCAACCATCTGATGTGCTTGCAACCTTTCAAGTCAACCTATTTGCCATGGTAGGTAGAATTTGTCAATGTCATTGCGAGCATGAAAGACGTATTTCATTGTCATTATTTTTCTGGTCTACCTGTCCCTTGATTTTAGTTCTGCTTGAGTCCAGTTGACTATTCCTGCTGTCTGCATATCTAATGACTGGTGTTGTCCAGGTGTCAATTGCCTTGATGGTATTTCATCCATTGAGTTTGGAAGGCACTCTGGTGCATTTATGCACGACCCTTAGTGACCTCTTAAGAGGTACCACTTCTTCCAGTATCACACCTAATTCTGTTCAATTTCATGCATAATAATAATAATAATAATAATAATAATAATAATAATAATAATAATAATTTCATCCATTGAGTTTGGAAGGCACTCTGGTGCATTTATGTACAACCCTTACTAACCTCTTAGGAGGTATCACTTCTTCCAGTATTACACCTAATTCTGTTCAATTTCATGCATAATAATAATAATAATAATAATAATAATAATAATAATAATAATAATAATTTCATCCATTGAGTTTGGAAGGCACTCTGGTGCATTTATGTACAACCCTTACTAACCTCTTAGGAGGTACCACTTCTTCCAGTATCACACCTAATTCTGTTCAATTTCATGCATAATAATAATAATAATAATAATAATAATAATAATAATAATAATAATAATAATTTCATCCATTGAGTTTGGAAGGCACTCTAGTGCATTTATGCACGACCCTTACTGACCTCTTAGGAGGTACCACGTCTTCTAGTATCACACCTAATTCTGTTCAATTTCATGCATAATAATAATAATAATAATAATAATAATAATAATAATAATAATAATAATAATAATAATTTCATCCATTGAGTTTGGAAGGCACTCTGGTGCATTTATGTACAACCCTTACTAACCTCTTAGGAGGTACCACTTCTTCCAGTATCACACCTAATTCTGTTCAATTTCATGCATAATAATAATAATAATAATAATAATAATAATAATAATAATAATAATAATTTCATCCATTGAGTTTGGAAGGCACTCTGGTGCATTTATGTACAACCCTTACTGACCTCTTAGGAGGTACCACTTCTTCCAGTATCACACCTAATTCTGTTCAATTTCATGCATAATAATAATAATAATAATAATAATAATAATAATAATAATAATAATAATAATAATAATAATAATAATTTCATCCATTGAGTTTGGAAGGCACTCTGGTGCTTTTATGTACAACCCTTACTAACCTCTTAGGAGGTACCATTTCTTCCAGTATCACACCTAATTCTGTTCAATTTCATGCATAATAATAATAATAATAATAATAATAATAATAATAATAATAATAATAATAATTTCATCCATTGAGTTTGGAAGGCACTCTGGTGCATTTATGTACAACCCTTACTAACCTCTTAGGAGGTACCATTTCTTCCAGTATCACACTTAATTCTGTTCAATTTCATGCATAATAATAATAATAATAATAATAATAATAATAATAATAATAATAATAATAATAATAATAATAATTTCATCCATTGAGTTTGGAAGGCACTGGTGCATTTATGTACAACCCTTACTAACCTCTGAGGAGGTACCACTTCTTCCAGTATCACACCTAATTCTGTTCAATTTCATGCATAATAATAATAATAATAATAATAATAATAATAATAATAATAATAATAATAATAATAATTTCATCCATTGAATTTGGAAGGCACTCTGGTGCATTTATGCACGACCCTTACTGACCTCTTAGGAGGTACCACTTCTTCCAGTATCACACCTAATTCTGTTCAATTTCATGCAGACAGAGCAAGGCATATCAAAATCAGGAAGTTTGGTAGAGGGATCTCTAATGATCAGACCACAAGAAGGTACATTGAACCACTCCTTTCTCCAGGCATTCTTGTGGTTAAACTGGCTAGATGTTAAGTGAATGACTGTTTTCCATGCTAGCCTATCATATTTCAATCTTGTGATAGGCTGTGCGCTATCCTGGTAAATAGGAAGGGTCTTGTTGTTTAACATCCCTGACCATAGAGACAGATGAGAACTTGTTGTGTTCCAATATGGGGCAGTAGGATATTGCTACGTCCTGGTAACCAATGCAGAGGAGTGAGATGCAATGTGCCATAGATAATAAGCACTGTCTGGCAGAATTGGATACCTGCCATTTGGATGCGGATGCTATTAAGCCACATACTGGCAAAATATTCAGATGTGAAATATTTATTTATTTGATTGATTGATTGATTGATTGATTGATTGATTGATTTTGTCCAATACACAATGAGTATTTTAGTGGGTATACACATAGTAAAATGCATGAAGGTTATAGAGGATATACTCATAGTAAAATATATCTAAGAAATAATAGAAAAGAAGGTATAGTAATAGAACATATCAATGAAAGAATAGAAGAAGAGATATAGGAATAGAAGAAAGGTATAGGAGATATAGGAGAGCAATAGGACAGGGGACGGAAGGCACTCTAGTGCACTTGTACTTGCTCCTTACTGACCTCTTAGGAATCTGGATAGGTCAACCGTGGATAATCTAAGGGTAAAGTGTTAGGGGTTAGGGGATGACACTACTGAGTCCGGTAATGAGTTCCACGCTTCGACAACTCGATTGTTAAAGTCATATTTTTTACAGTCAAGTTTGGAGCGGTTAATATTAAGTTTAAATCTGTTGTGTGCTCTTGTATTGTTGTGGTTGAAGCTGAAGTAGTCACCGCCAGGCAGGACGTTGCAGCATATGATCTTGTGGGCAATTCTTAGATCTTGTTTAAAGCATCTTAGTTCTAGGCTTTCTAGGCCCAGGATTGAAAGTCTAATCTCGTAGGGTATTCTGTTTCGAGTGGAGGAGTGAAGGGCTCTTTTGGTGAAGTATCTTTGGACATTTTCAAGGGTGTTAATGTCTGAGATGCGATATAGATAAGACATCTATGGCACTTAAGAGGGAAATCACATTCCAAATCTAGGGTTCTTTCTAGTTTAGTATATTGGTTATTGCAAGCTACCTATATGAATTTTCAAGATATTTGATATTTCCATTCTCAACATTTTCCCAAAAATGTATATGATAGTCTTTATCAGCTGGTAAAGAATATGATCCAGTGACTTTTTCGGGGGGTGAGTGGGTGTTTTTTAAAGCACTATCCTCTGGCTTTCCAGATGTATTTTATTACTTTATTGCCAATTCACAGGAAATGAACAATCATTTAGCATTGGCAGATACATGCTGAAATTGACTCTCTTTGAAACGTTAAAATCATCTCTTACAGGAGTTTAGCATTAACCTTAAACACATTTTTTTTCCTAATCAAAGTTATAACATCATCTGAATATTTTTGAGACCAGAGCAAAATTGTTAGGAGCAAGGCCAAGAATTTAACAAGGGGAAAAAATTAAAAACATGTTTGTCTTAATAACATTACTTAAAAGTTCATTGTAGGTCTGAGAAGGGAAGCCTGTTTTCCTTTAATTGAAGACTAACCAAACTTAATGGAATATTAGGTCCACCTCATACCTTACAATTTCCTACCCTGTTAATGTATTCCTGTTTTGTTTTGTTGAGGAAGGAAATAGAAGTATATGAAATGGCTTCAGTTTTCATAACTAACATGTGGTAAAGGGAAGCAACCATCTTAGATTACTACTTTGAAAGAAAGAATACTGGACAAACACATTTGCAATACAAGATACTATCATACAATATTCTGCTATTATGTATGGAGGAACATTACGGGACCTCCTTCTGCCGCACAAATCCCAGCGGACGATTAGGTCCCACAGAGTTGGCCTTCTCTAGGTCCCATCAACTAGACAATGTCGTCTGGCGGGACCTAGGGGAAGAGCCTTCTTTGTGGCGGTCCCGGGCCTCTGGAATTAGCTCCCTTCGGAGATTCGCACTACCCCCACCCTCCTCGCCTTTCGCAAGAACCTCAAGACCCATCTATGTTGCCAGGCATGGGGCAGTTATATCATGTCCCCCTTTTTAACCATTAAATGTTATGTGTGGATGTGGTTAAACTATTGACTGCTTTTTAATGTAATGGGGTTTTAGCTTATAGTTTTTAATTATTAGATTTGTACACATATTGTTTTTGTATTGTGTTCTGTGAGCCGCCCCGAGTCTTAGTATAATAATAATAATAATAATAATAATAATAATAATAATAATAATAACAACACTTCACGATTGTGCAATTCTCTGACATTGAGAATTTCTGCCACTTTTTGATTTGTAAGCTTTGTTTGTTTTGTTCTTGTAGCTCATTTGTCGATGGCTGCCCAGGTTCCACAGCAGCCACCGCGGTCCTTTTTATCCTGGGCGACGACGGAGCCAGTATGGACTTCTTTTTGTTTTGTCTCTCCATTAGTTTAAATGGGTTAGGTACGGTTAGTCTGGCTCCTCTGCTTTGACCACTCCGGCAAGATTAGACCTACCACTAGTTTACACTACCACCGGCACAGCTCTCAGCTTCATTGAACCACACAAGCCCCACTACCACGACAAGGCATACCCATCAGTGGTAACACCTCTGCAACGACTCTGGCATAAGCCAGTGAAAGTGGTCCCAGTGGTACTTGGCACGCTAGCCGCAGTGCCAACGGATCTCAGCAGACATTTGAAAACCATCAGAATTGACAAAATCTCCATCTGTCAATTGCAAAAGGCCGATCTACTGAGATCGGCAAACATAATTCGCCGCTACATCACTCAGTCTTAGGTGAAGAAGAGCCCGACTGGTGATGAAATACGAAATTCAGCATAGTGATCTCATTTGCTGTGTTGATTTGACATAATAATAATATTGGGGGTGGCGCAGCAGGTAGAGTGCTGTACTGCAGGCCACTGAAGCTGACTGTAGATCTGAAGGTCAGCGATTCAAATCTCATCACCGGCTCAAGGTTGAGTCAGCCTTCCATCCTTCCGAAGTGGGTAAAATGAGGACCCAGATTGTGGGGGCAATATGCTGGCTCTGTTGAAAAGTGCTATTGCTAACATGTTGTAAGCCCCCCTGAGTCTAAGGAGAAGGGCGGCATAAAAACTGAATGAATGAATGAATGAATGAATAAATAAATAAATAAATAAATAATAGTGTGCTTTTAAGAACTTTACACAAAGCTAACCTAGCTGGGAAATTCTAAATCTCAAGGGGCCATGCTGTTCCACAGAGAGGGCATCATGACCGAAAAGACATACTTCCTAGGTCAGATATGTGTGATAGAAAAGATCTGCAGCAAGCCAATTCTGACAGATCTACTGTGAGAATTAATGGTAGACAGTAGACCTACAAATTATCAAGTCTTTTGCCATGAAAGTCTATACCAGTGATGGCGAACCTATGGCACGAGCTATTTCTGCTGGCGTGCAAGCCGTTGCCCTAGCTCAGCTCCAACATGCATGTGTGTGCCAGACAGCTGATTTTTGGTTTGCACAGAGGCTCTGAAAGAGCATTTTAGGCTTCCAGAGAGCGTCCAGGGAGATGGGGGAGGGCGCTTTTACCCTCCCACGGCTCCAGGGAAGCCTATGGAGCCTGGGGAGGGTGAAACACAAGCCTATTGGGCCCACCAGAAGTTGGGAAACAGAAGTTGAGAAAGGTGTTTTTATTTATTTACTTACTTACTTATTTACTTATTTACTTATTTACTTATTTATTAGACTTGTATGCTGCCCCTCTCCGTAGACTCGGGGCGGCTAACAACAATAATAAAAACAGCATATAACAAATCTAATATTTAAAGTAACTACAAACCCTTATTAAAAAACAAACATACCATGCATAAATTGTATAGGCCTAGGGGGAAGGAATATCTCAATTTCCCCATACCTGACAACAGAGGTGGGTTTTAAGGAGCCTACGAAAGGCGAGGAGGGTGGGGGCAATTCTGATCTCTGGGGGGAGCTGGTTCCCGAAGGCTGGGGCCGCCACAGAGAAGGCTCTTCCCCTGGGTCCCGCCAAATGACATTGTTTAGTTGACGGGACCTGGAGAAGGCCCACTCTGTGGGACCTAACTGGTCGCTGGGATTCGTGCAGCAGAAGGCGGTCCCAGAGATATTTTGTCCTCTGCAGGCATTAAATTATAGATATGGGAACTCATTCATGCGCGATAGCACACACACGCACACTATTTTGGCACCCAAGGAAAAAAAGGTTCGCCATCACTGGTATTGGTGATAACCTCATTTGCATTCCACTGAAAGTTTTATCCAACTGAAGCTACTGGAAGAGAGGCAAGGCATAAGCCAAATGAACCAAAAATATATTTTCACACTCTCTTGTTTTTGGTCAGAGCTGATGTATTTGGGAGGAAGCCCAAAACATCTAGATGTTACCAGGTCATCAATCATTTCCTTAACGTTATCCTGTAACCTCAAGATTTTCTAGACACCCCTAAGGCACAATTTTGGCTAAGAGATGGCAATTATAAAACTTTCAGTATGAAGGAGGGAAGGACACCTGCAATGAAAAAAATAGCAGTTGCCTCTCAATTTCTGTCTTTGCAAATCCTTCTCTTGCTTTCTGTCCTGGGACAGTCCCTAGCTAGAATATTCAAGTGAAACGGGAATCAAATCTTCTCCCATCCACTGTTTCTCTGCTGCAAATTGTATGCATACATACAATAGAGGCAAACCCAGAAGTGGCCAGTTCTAACCTAAAAAGACTTTCCTTTGCATTATCAGTTTTCAATTTCCATTAAACTTCCACCTAAGGGTCAACATGAACATGATGTTAATTGTGGGACTGCCATTAAGATACATTTTGTTGTTATGTAAGTAGAAGAAAGGGAAAAGATGTTAATAAAAGCTGCAAGGAAACCTGATCAGCTTCCAGATCATGAGCACAGAGCAAAGGATCTTTAACTCTTTCTCCCTCCCACCCTCCCTGTGCCCCACTCTTTCTCTCACACACAAATTGCCTTGGGAGTGCTGTTGCCATTTGAAAGTGGGAACATCTCCACCACCATAGCTTCTCATTATTGGAAGTGGGAAGAAAATGATTCCTTTAATCTCAACATCTTCCCAGACTTCCTTCAATTATTGTTTAGTTCATTAAAAATGTATGCATTAATTGCATCCATGCAACAAATAGTCACACTTAGATTAGTACAAGAGATGTGCTTAAGCCGAACACTGTAAAATAAATGCATGTTTATTTCAACTTGCACAATTGAAGAATAATTGACATATTTCCTCCCCGTTATTTGCTTTCCATTACTAAATACAGTAGTTAGGAATACTGGATCATGTAGTTCCAATACTCACTATCTGGAACAGCTTGGAGAAGGCTACGTAGCAATGGGATTTTATTTATTTATTTATTTATTTATTTATTATTTATATTTGTATTAGATTATTTTCAGGTAGCTTCCCAACCTGCTTAGTTCTGACAGTGCTTTATGCTTTGTTCAGTGTCAAAGAAATTAAAGTAATCTTGAAAAATATGCAATATCAGTGGAGTCCCTTTACTGATGATAAGGCCAACTGTGAGAAAAATTATTGTGCCAGCCACTTCAAAGCCTGGGATAATGATACTGCATTGCTGCCAATATACCCTAAGTTTTCCATATGTGAGCAAGATGTTAAAAACAAAAACTTCCTTTTAAGAGTAGAGTGGGAAAAGGGGCATTTGTAGATAGACATCAATTCGCCTCTCATTCATTGGCAACAGTTTTGCAACATTGAACAAATATTTTCACTAATACTTTGTTTATTTATTTGTCAAACATGTGTAGGATAGTAGCAGTTTGTATCAACATAACATAAGTAAAAATAGTAACAATAAAAAAGGACAATAGGACAGGGATGATAGAAACAGTGATGTGTTTATGCACGTCTCTTACAAACCTCTTAGAAATGGGGAGAGGTCAACTGCAGACACTTTAAGGAGAAAATTTTGGGGGTGCATTCCAGGCACTCTGTTGCTGAAGTAGTATTTTCTGCAGTTGAGTTTGAAGCGGTTTATATTTAGTGCTCATGTATTGCTGCGGTTGAATATGAAGTAACCATGAACAGGAAGGACATTTTGGTAAATGATTTTATGAACTACATTTAGATCAGATCGGTGACGACAAAGTTGTAAATTGTTTAACCCCAGTATTTCAAGTCTGATGGAATAAAGTCTTTTGTTGCGAGCGGAGGAGTGAAGGACTTTCTTTTGAAATATTTCTGGACTCTCTCGGTGGTATTAATGTCTGATATGCAGTGTGGTTTCCAGACAGATGAGCTGTATTTCAGAATTGGTCTAATAAAGGTTTTGTAAGCTCTGGATAGCAGTGCAATAAAGAAGCTACGTAAGATTACGTAGTGCCTCCTAGTGCCTTTTTGACAATGTTGTTACAGTGGGCTCTGGCCATTGGATATGAGTACTCCAAGATCTTTGACTGAGTGAGGATCATCTACAAGTTAATTTCCTCCAAGTTTGTATTTTGTATTCTGATTCTTTTCGCCAGTTTGTAAGACAGAACAATTGTTCATTGAGATTTGAAGTTGCCAGTTGTTTGACCATTATAGCCTTCTTTTCTCTAGTTAAAACTAGAAGCATGTTATGATCTGAAATTCTTAGTTATTCTGGGTAGGCATTTGATCATTCAAAATGAAACAGATTTTCAGAGGAAGCAATGAGTGTTGAAAACAAAGTCTTGGAAATAAAATTGTAGTGCTCTCATAGGAATATGAGTTACTTAAGTTCATGTGAACCTCTGGTTTTGGAAATAGGTCTTCATGGAGTGTGGAGGAAGATTAAAGATTTCTTATTATTCTTGGCTTGGCATTTCTATTTTCCCAGTAGAATTCCCCAAATTGAAAATGTAGAAGTGTCAGCTAGGATTGCTTCAGTTAATGTTGTGTCAACATTTCCTATAAATCGTTCTTTGTCTAGGCTTTAGATGCAGACTGCCAAAATGTGCCACATGCATAAACCTGGCCTCAAGAATGTATAAATTAGCTTCTTCCCAAGCTTGTTCACCTGTTTCTAACTAGTATTTATTTGATAACACTGACATGAAACTGTAAGCTCTATCCCAAAAGGCTTTCTTTAAATACAATATGTATTAAGCTATCTATAATAGTGTTGGCAAATTTAAGATGTGGGAACTTCAACTACCAGAATACTTGTCTGGAGAATTCTGGGAGTTGAAGTCCACACATCTTAAAGTTGCCAATCATGAGAAACATTGATCTATACTTTGCAATCTGATGCTTTAGCTAGAATATTAATGAAGAATTGCACAGATTTATTTATGATCCTTAAAATAACCTTAGGAATTTTGGTTAGAAAAATCACCAATGTTAGATTTATTTTCCTTTATCTGACTCTTTCACCTCTAAAATCTTTAGCTCGTCAGTTTAAAAAAAAGTATGGGGGGAAGAGTTAGATTTTGCAATCTACAGATTAAACACAAATTTGTATTGCTTTTTAAAAAAAACTGATTCTCCTGCAAACTTTTTCTTGACCCACTCCGGTTCTGGTCTACTGGTACGATATACAGTGATCCCCCGATCGTTGCGAGGGTTCCGTTCCAGGACCCCCCACAACGAGCGGGTTTTCGCGAAGTAGCACTGCGGAAGTAAAAACACCATCTGCGCATGCGCAGATGGTGTTTTTACTTCCGCAGCGCTAGCGAGGAGCCGAAGATTGGGGGCGGCGCGGCTGTTTTAAAACATCGCCGCCGGCATGGGGGGCTTGCCAGCACCCCCCGGACCCCCAACCCGGGTTTGGGGGGCTGCTAGGAAGCCCCCCATGCCAGCGGCGACGTTTTAAAGCGGCGAGAATGAACGGCGTGGGTGGGCGATGCGCGAGCGGGCGGCGGACAAGCCGTTCGCTCGCGCTCGCTCTCGCCGCTTTCCAGCTGAGTCCTGAAGCGAATTCGCTTCAGGACTCAGCTGGAAAGCAGCAAGAATGAACGGCGTGGGCGGGCGATGTGCGAACGGGCGGCGGACAAGCCGTTCACTCGCGCTCACGCTCGCCACTTTCCAGCTGAGTCCTGAAGCGAATTCGCTTCAGGACTCAGCTGGGAAGCGGCGAGAATGAACGGCGTGGGCGGGCGAAGGGCGGGCGGCAGCGAGGAGTTTGCGTGGGCGGTGGGGAAATTCCTTGCTGATGCCCCCCACTCGCCCTCCCGCCAGCAAGAGGGGGAAGACCCAGGGAAGCCGCCCAGCAGCTGATCTGCCCGGCGCCATCTACGCATGCGTGCCCATAGAAAAAAGGGCACGCATGCGCAGATGGTGTTTTGACTTCCGGGTTGAAAAATCGCAAATTAGCCTGTTCGCAATGGTCGGGGACGCAATAACCGGGGGATCACTGTACTCTTTTTTAATTTGGAGTAGCCATGAGAAAGAACTTAACAATGTGCAAATCAGACTTAATCTACTTCAGTTTACACAATGCCTTCATAATCCCAGTCATCAAATAGTTATTAGTGGATTTTATTTTTAAAAATTCCATTGATTATTTGAAATTTGACTAAATTGCGTGCTTTTGTAAATAACTAATCCTTACCATACATTAATATGTCTTGACATACCCTTTTATGCAAATTTTCCCAGTTGTCACGTTATGGAGGTCAATGTCATCATACTGGTAGTAGCAACTGGTTCAGATAATGTGAAAAAAAAAGTCTAGATACGAGCACCAGTTTGGTTGGCTGTAGACCATATTCTAAATCACAGGCAACATTTATTAAATATCAGCAGATAGGAAGCAACAATGGAAAAGATGTATCATCCCTTTCATTGTAATGTTTTGCTGGTGTACTGATTTAGTTGTTATGTGATACAATCCAATAAGACTCTTCTATCTAATACCATATTAACTGATTGATTGATTGATTATAATTTTACCTAATGTAAGGCCTTTTTTCTGAAAATGTAAGTTTCCTATTATACTGGGTTATTTTACATTAAGTATTGAGAAATATACATTCTTTTTCATTATCATATCTCCACTGTATCCATTTTGGATTATAATAACATATCCTGCTAGACTACAAAACCTGGTAAGATCACACTCAGAACTGGCAAAGAAACAAACCAGTCTATGTAGCTAACTTCAAAAACTGTTACAAAAACATATGCCATTAAATAAAGACAGAATGCTCCAACTATCAGAGCAAACAAGAGGAAAAACTTTTGCACAAAAAATTCAACTGCGCCTTCTACAACTTCGTAAATAACAAACTCAAGGACTCAAAACCCCTCCCACCACTAAAAGGACCCAACAATAAAGAATGCAAAGATGAAAAGGTCAAAGATAACCTCTTCAATAAATTCTTTGGCTCAGTTTTGGAAACAGCAACCGCCCATGCTCAAAAATCCCTAAACTTACCACAGATACTCATAATGATTTAACAAAAATACACTTCACTGAAGACAACATAGAAAAAGCATTGTGTGGCTTAAAACCTTCTCTGTCAATCGGACCTAATGGAATATGTGTATACTTTCTTAAAAAGTTTCAGGGCCATAGCTGAACCATTAAGCATAATCTTTGAAAAATCCTTCAGGACCAGTTCCCTACCAAACCTATGGTCACTAGCCATGGTCATCCCCATTTTCAAAAATGGAAATCCCAGTCTAGTAGAAATAGATGCAATTTACATAGATTTCTGTAATGCCTTCGATTCAGTGGTTCACAATAAACTACTTCTGTTAATAGTGGTGTACCCCAAGGCAGCATACTAAAATCAACACTCTTGATATGCTTCTGAGTATGGTGTAGATGCGATGCTCAGCCACTGCTTACTGAATGACAGGAGGCTCTGAATGCCTATTTTTCCAGCAAATTGGCCAGCCCCAAGTGGAGCTATGGTCAAGTGGATAAAGAGACATTGGCCGTAGCGTTATAAATGACATTACAAGCAACTGTGGTCTCTTCACTGATGTAAAAATCTTCAACACTACCAACAACACTGCTATCCTCCAAAAAGACCTTGACTTTGTGTCAGAGTGATCAAACATCTGGGTACTCCAAATTTCAACCAACAAATGTTCTGTCCTACTCATTGGAAAAAAGAATCAGAACACCAAATGCAAGTTGGATAAACAAGACCTTGCAGACAACCCTCACTTTGTCAAAGACCTTGGAATACTTATATCAAATGACCTAAATGCCAAAGCCCACTGCAACAACATCGCCCCAAAAGCTTCAAGAGTTGTTAACCTAATCTTACGTAGCTTCTTCCATGGTAATATCACACTACTAACCAGAGCATACAAAACATTCGCCAGACCAATCCTTGAATACAGCTCATCTGTCTGGAACCCACACTGCATATCGGACATTAATACATTAGAAAGTATCCAAAGATACTTTACAAGTAGAGCCCTCCATACCTGCAGTAGCATACCTTACGCAACCAGACTTGAAATCCTGGGCTTAGAAAGCCTAGAACTATGTCGCCTTCAGCATGACCTAAGCATAGCTCATAAAATTATCTGCTACAACTTCCTTCCTGTCAACAACTTTTTCAGCTTCAACCACAACAATACATGAGCATACAACAGATACAAACTCAAAGTGAACCGCTCCAAAATTGACTGTAGAAAATACAACTTTAGCAACAGAGTGGTTAATGTCTGGAACACACTACCTAACTGTGTGGTTTTGTCATCTAACCCCCAAAACTTTACCCTTACATTGTCCACTGTTGACCTCACCCAATTCCTATGAAGTCAGTAAGGGGCATGCATAAGTACACCAGCATGCCTACCATCTCTGTCCTAATGTTCCCTCATATCAGTACCTATCTTATGTATATAAATTATCTTATATCTATGTATATTACCAATACATACTTGAAAAATAAAAAAACAAGTATGCATATGATGAGTCTGACATACATGAATGAGTGAGTGAGTGAGTGAGTGAGTGAGTGAGTGAGTGAGTGAGTGAGTGAGACCCCATTTGGAATACTGTGTTCAGTTCTGGAGACCTCACCTACAAAAAGATATTGACAAAATTGAACGGGTCCAAAGACGGGCTACAAGAATGGTGGAAGGTCTTAAGCATAAAATGTATCAGAAAGACTTAATGAACTCAATCTGTATAGTCTGGAGGACAGAAGGAAAAGGGGGAACATGATCGAAACATTTAAATATGTCAAAGGGTTAAATAAGGTTCAGGAGGGAAGTGTTTTTAATAGGAAAGTGAACACAAGAACAAGGGGACACAATCTGAAGTTAGTTGGGGGAAAGATCAAAAGCAACATGAGAAAATATTATTTTACTGAAAGAGTAGTAGATCCTTGGAACAAACTTCCAGCAGAGGTGGTTGGTAAATCCACAGTAACTGAATTTAAACATGCCTGGGATAAACATATATCCATCCTAAGATAAAAATACAGGAAATAGTATAAGGGCAGACTAGATGGATCATGAGGTCTTTTTCTGATGTCAGTCTTCTATGTTTCTATGTTTCTAATGAATAAATGAATAATACAATTAAAAAGACTCATACTAGCTTCTCCAAGTTTCAGTTCTTTCTGCCATCCTTTTTCATTCTAACATCAATCTTGAATATCACATAAATGTGATTTTTCAACAGCAAATAAAAACACTGGTTCATACCTCACAAACAGGGCACTCAGGTTTTCTACGACTGTTTATAAATTAGGCCTTCTTTACTTTTATTGTGTTGTGTTTGTACATAACAGTGATACTTTTTGCGAAGCAGAAAAATAGACTATATTTTTAAAAAACATACATTGATTTCCAAGAAAATTTTTTATATTTTGTAGCTCTTAACTTATTCCTTTCTTCTATAGCAGCTGTTTCTCAGCCTTGCAACTTCAATAATAAATAACTCCCAGAATTCTATGCTGGCTGGAGCATTCTGGGCAATTTTTTTGGTGGGTGGGCGGAAAAGTATAGTGTCTGAGCGGCAGTCCCTTCGGGACTGGGCGGCACAGAAATATTAAATAAATAAACAAACAAACAAACAAACAAATAAATAAATAAAAAACCCACCCTGTTTTGCCTCAGAGAATTTCAAAATAAAATACTGTACTGTGTGTCTATAACAGTGAGCTCATAATAGGGCAACTCTATCAATATCAAAATGCCACTTAAATAGTTGAGCTTGTTTCAAACTAGATTTTGATTTTCTTTCTCTCTTCCTTACTCCCATTCTTTTTCTTTTCCTTTTCCTTCCTCTCTTTGTTCTATCTGTTTCTCTCTCTTCCTCTCTTCCTCTCTCTCTCCTTCCCTCTCACTCTTTCCCTCTCGGCTTCTGGGCAGGTTTGGAAAACTCTGAGTTGATGATGATTTTTAAGTGAGCGATTGCTCACTGCTCAGCTTAGAGGGAACTATGATTCTGGGAGTTGAAGTCCATCTATCTTCAAGTTGCCACGATTGAGAAACTATGCTCTACAGTATGAGAACAAGCAGCCTATTTGAACATAATTGGCTGGCCACGGAATGACCTCAGCAGATAGAATCTTGATCAAAAGTACCCATTCTTTCCAACTGAACTGGAAAAGTTGCATATTCTCGTTCTTCAGCTGAACTTCACATCTGGTCCTGATCATAGTATGTGAGGAGCACTATGGATTGAGCCATTTGTTTGTCTGTTTGCTTGTTTTGCAATAGAACAACAGGATTAAGGTTGAAAATTAAAGTTTTTGTTCAAACAAATGTTTCCTTTGCTCAAAACAGTCCTAGAAAGCTGTTTCTGCATGGACGTTTTCCAAATGACATATTTTACGTTTTATATTTTCAGTCAACCAGAGCCAGCAAAGAACTGATAATCATAGAGGAAAACAGATATGTAATAATTTGGATCATAAAGAACTGAAAGTCATACTGGGATTGGACTTAGTATGTTGTACGAACCCATCCAGTAGAGACTTCATCCCGATGAAGCCAAATGCATCAATTTTCTAAATTATTACAAATTATTATTATTCCTAATTTGTTCCCTTTGACTTATAATGCTTTTCCATAATGCTTCTAAATCATAGGGACAGTTAAACTAAACAGAAAATGCCTTACTTTTCCAACCTATAACTTTCCTTTAGAACAGTGATGGAGAACCTTTTAGACAACAAGTGAACAAAACTGGGTGTGCACATGCCCAAACTGAAAGGTGTGTGCACATGCCCAAACTGAAAGGTGTGTGCACATGAATGGGTGGACATGCACAGACATGCGCAGACATGTGGAAATGCTTGGGCATGGGCATAAATGCACAAATGTGCAGGTGTGAGAATTTGTGCATGCACGAACATGCACATGCACAAATTCATTAGAATTTGCATGAATTTGTGCATGCACAGACATGCATGCATGCGCAGCAGAGACCCGAAGACCGGCTGTCCAGCAAGAAGTAGTGCATCCCAACACAGGCAGCATGGCAAGGCATACAAATCTAATAAATAAATTAATATAATATAATATAATAATATAATAATAATATAATAATAATAATAATAATAATAATAATAATAATAATAATAATAATAATGTATTAGATTTGTATGCCGCCCCTCTCCGAAGACTCGGGGCGGCTCACAACAATAATAAAAAACAATATTATAGCAAAACAAATCTAATATTAAAAAAGAAGCATATAAAACCCTATCATATTTAAAAACCAAAACAACACATACATACCAAACATAAAATATATAGAGCCTGGGGGAAAGGTGTCTGAACTCCCCCATGCCTAGCGGTATAGGTGGGTAGTTTTCGAAAGATAAGGAGGGTGGGGGCAGTTCTAATCTCCAGGGGGAGTTGATTCCAGAGGGTCGGGGCCACCACAGAGAAGGCTCTTCCCCTGGGGCCCGTCAAACGACATTGTTTAGTCGACGGGACCCGGAGAAGGCCAACTCTGTGGGACCTTATCAGTTGCTGGGATTCGTGCGGTAAATAAATAAATAAATAAATGAATGAATGAATGAATGAATGAATGAATGAATGAATGAATGAATGAAAGAAAGAAAGAAAGAAAGAAAGAAAGAAAGAAAGATCTTTTTCTTTCATGAGCTTCTGTTCCATTGTTTTCAGAGAAATAGAAGCTCAGAAAAGAAACACGGTGGAGATCTGACCTGGGGTGACGGCATATGTGCCAGCATAGAGGACTTAGGCATGCATGCCATAGGTTTGCCATCCAGGCTTTAGAAGGAACACATGGCGAATAGACAATATTAATTAGAGGGGGAAATGGTTAAGAATAAGTTTATCAGAAGACAATTTCTACAACAAAAGCTAAGGCTTTTACCTCTAAATGTTGTTGTGCCATGGAAGAACAAGGCCTACATGGAGTTCCCAAAAAGAAAATATTCCAGAGAAGAAAAAGAGACATTCACTTAGTATTGTATTAAATATCGAAGAAAAACTGAAGTATTTTACAATCTGGTAGGTGTTTTTGTGATTTTTTTAAAAATTTTGCCCTTTAGGATATAAATAATGATAGACTATGTTAAAGATTGATTGATAGAACTTTTTGTTCATTACTTGCACATAGTGCATACACGCATTAAATCTGCATGCCATTTTATATTGTATTCTAAATGAGACTAGAAATTTGGGTTTGAAGGAGTGTTTCTCACCGGGGGACAATCTTTTTCTAAGCTAAACTCCTAAAACACTTGTGCATAATGAGTGGGAGCCTTGAATTCAGCAAATTTCTGCATAGGTATTAAAGTGAATATGTTCCATAATTCTTTCACAATAAATAGGTCAGAAATGTATAATAAAAACTTGAATAATAAATAAATTGCTCCCCAGTGGTATATATTTTATAATATTGGGTACCACCAACTGGTGTCCCTTTATCCCTTTAGCTATTTATGCGTGACATGACGAGGACGGTGATATTTCTGATTTCTCCTTTCTCCATAATTAGCTTTTTTCAATCCTTCCCTTAACCCAGGGGTGTCAAACTCAAGGCCTGTGGGCCTCCCCTAATCTGTGGGGTGCTTAGATCTGGCCTGCAGGGACATCCCGGAAACCGCAAATGACCAGCCTGTGGTGCCTCTGCCAGCAAAAACAGAATTTGGGAGTGCCACATGTGCCACCCCCCTGAGCTCCATTTTTGCTGGCAGAGGGCTACAGGAGTCTGTCACAATTGAAAAGAGAGTCTGCCCTCCCTGCACAAGTTCTGCTTTCTCTGGCAGAGGGCTAGCGAAACAAACTACTAGCAAAAGTGGCATTTGGTCACAAGGCAAGGAGGCATCAAGAAATGTTTCCTTTTTGCATTTGAGCATCCAAGAAGGGACAAGAAAGGGGAAGAAGAAGTCAGCAGCACTTTTCTTTGGAGAAATCCAGAGCCCCATGCTGTGCTGCTGTTAGCAACACCCCTACTAAGAGGATTGTATTATTATTGATAAAATGAAATTGTGTACGGTGATACCTCGTCTTACAAACCCCTCGTCATACGAACTTTTCGAGATACGGACCTGGGGTTTAAGATTTTTTTTGCCTCTTCTTCTGAACTATTTTCACCTTACGAACCAAATGCTGCAATTTCGCTGAGGTTTCCCTCGTTGGGAAACACTACCTCCGGACTTCTGTTGCCAGCCGAAGCGCCTGTTTTCGCGCTGGTGGGATTCCCCTGCAGCATCGCAAAAACGTGGAAGTCCGGAGGTGGGGTTTCCCATGGAGGGGAGCCTTGGGGGAATCCCACCAGTGTGAAAACGGGTGCTTCAGCTGGCAAAAGAGGTGAATTTTGGGCTTGCACACATTAATTGCTTTTCCATTGATCCCTATAGTAAACATTGTTTCGTCTTACGAACTTTTCACCTGACGAACCTCGACCCGGAACCAATTAAGTTCGTAAGACAAGGTATCACTGTATTTGTGATATAAAAATGTAAAATAAAATTTTAAAAAGAAAAAGAAACAAAGATGGGAAGGAAGACAAAAGGAGAATGAAGAGGGAGGGAGGGGTGAAGGAAGAGAGGAAGGAAGGAAGGAAGGAAGGAAGGAAGGAAGGAAGGAAGGAAGGAAGGAAGGAAGGAAGGAAGGAAGGAGGTTGAAGAAGGACAGCAGGACAAAGTCAACTCACGGCATCCATGGCCATCTTAGAAGCAAGCACTGATCTTCTCTGGCCAAAGTTGAGGATGACTATTCAAACCTCTCCAGCTCCAGCATTCTTCAAACCAAAGACAGAAGAATGGCGAACCTACATGAATCATTTTTTCATGTAACTGGAGGCCAACAACTTCCAGGATTTACCAGACAACAGGAAGATGGCTTTCTTCCTAACCTACTGTGGGCCACAGATATACAAGATGGCACAGATCCAGGTGGCACCCAGGTTGATACTGAGTCCATTTCATGGACAACTTTGCAAACTAAACTGAAAGACCATTACATGTCCTCAGCCCCTCCTATGGTCAGCAGAAATGAATTCTATCATCAGCACCGACATGAAGGTGAATCCATTAATGTCTTCATAGGCAAACTATGGGAGATTGCAACTCTGTCCCTATACCACTCTGCCCCTTTCATCCAGATCATCCATGGGATCTGGGAGACAAGGCCAAAGCTGCTCAGGGGACCAATAGGGTAAACGCAGAGATGAATACTAGGAGGAGGAGGAGGAGAAGGAAGAGAAGGAGGACAGTCGCTGCTAAAGGAAGATGTGAGATAAGGGGAATTTAAAAAAACCCAAAACTTTAAGGCTTAAAAAAAGAGAGGGATTCTGAGGGGACAAGGAGGAGCACTCGCCTCCCATAAACCCAGCGCGAGGTTGCCTCCCATATACTGCGCCAGAGACTGAAACCCAGGCGGGTAAGAGGGGAGAACCTCCCTCTCCTTTGACCGAAAAGCAGCGGCTGCTGCTGCTGCTACCTGCTTCCTCTTACTTCTCATGCTGAAGGGCTCCCCTCTCCTCTCGCTCGCTTGCTTTGTAGCCGGCGCCTTTCCTTCACTGTGGTGACTCCTCGGTTTGGCTGAAGCCAAGTTGATCTGGCCGGGGTGAAGTGCCCCCTTTTGCCTTTCCACGTCCAGACACTCCGGGAGGCAACCTCACGTTGGGTGTATGGGAGGCAGCACGAGAGAGTCACCACAGCGAAATGGTTTATTCCCTCTCCAAATGCCCAAAGAAAGGAAAACGCTCCGTTCCCTCTGGGCTGCCCAGAGCAAAGGGAGCATTTCTTTTCTCTGGGCACTGGTAGAGGTTTATTCCCTCTCCAAGTGCCCAAAGAAAGGAAAATGCTTTGTTTGCTCTGGACTGCCAAAGCCTACTTAAGCGCCACGGAAAGACTCTTCTGGCAGCCCAGAAAATCCCGAAATGGCCGGGATTAAAGGGGGAATGGCAGGAAACTGGCTGGGCCTTTGTGCCACTCTCAAATTTCTTGGGAAATTTTTACGGGCTCGGGTTCTTAAGTAGAAAATGGTTCTTAAGAAGAGGCAAAAAAATCTTGAACACTCGGTTCTTATCTAGAAAAGTTCTTAAGTAGAGGTGTTCTGAAGCAGAGGTACCACTATATAGCATTTCCAATGAGTAGATTTTGGGTTTATCATATTCAATGTTTAAAAAATTATCACATCAAACTTTACAAACAGAATCAAAGGGAAAAGGAGCATACTGAATTTTTAAAAAATGCTTCTGAATACATGTTGAACTTAGGAAATGTTTTTAATCAGCAAAATGGAACTGAGTTCACAGTTGGTTCATGCAGAGGTCCTTCCCTGGCTACCTCATGTCTCCTTAACTTCAGCACAAATTAGAAGTGGAAAACATCAACTTATTATTGAAATTGTTAAACAAATTGTGCTTTAAAAATAGTCTAAAACTTTTAATTATTTATTTTATTTGTTTTGGTGGACTATAGTATTTTTTATTTTTATTTTATTTATTAGATTTGTATGCTGCCCCTCTCCAAAGACTCGGGGCGGCTAACAACAATAAGGAAGACAATGTAACAAATCTAATATTAAAAATAATCTAAAAAACCCCAATTTAAGAGACCAATCATACAAACAACCATACTATGTATAAATTCTATAAGCCTAGGGGGGAGGAAAAAATTTCAATTCCCCCATGCCTGACAACAGAGGTGGGTTTTAAGGAGCTTGCGAAAGGCAAGGAGGGTGGGGGCAACTCCAGAGGGTCGGGGCCGCCACAGAGAAGGCTCTTCTCCTGGGTCCCGCCAAATGACATTGTTTAGTCGACGGGACCCGGAGAAGGCCAACTCTGTGGGACCTAACCGGTCACTGGGATTCGTGCGGCAGAAGGAGGTCCCGGAGATATTCTGGTCCGATGCCATGAATGGCTTTATAGGTCATAACCAAGTATGGAGAAGGCATGACATAAAAGCAAGGTAAAAATAAGTATATTGAACATGGATCACCCCTGTCAGAGATGTTTTAAAGCTGTTTTCAAAGCAGTTGAAGAGAGTAGGATCTTGCATCAGCCGAGTTGCTGCAATGAATCTACCCAAGGTCAAATTGGTTACATGTATCCTCAGTAGATGAAGCTAAAACTTTTCAGGTGGCTGATCACAATCAATGCCTCACTTCCTCCTCTCCAATCTGGAAAAGGGAATCTAGTGCAGCCTAGTCTAGTTGAAAGAAGAAAAAAATCCAAGATAATAAGCAGGCAAGGAGGTTGTGGCTTTCAGCTTTCTTATGCAGATCAATTAAACTGCCTTTTTAAAAGGTTAATTGAGCCTTATCATATAGTTCTTAATCAGGATATAACTATGGTTAATTTCTTCTAATTAGTGAGAAGTGAAAATTAAACAGGAACAATGTTTAATGACTAAGACTATATTTCCTTTTTTATCCTATTAAGGTATCTGAATCCATATTATTAATAGATCAATCCCATTGATGTATCCAATTAAAGTAATTCTTTCTGGCCTCTTGCTCACTTACTAGCGAGAAAAGAAGATAGCATTTTGTTCAGAAAGAAACATTAAAGGGTGAGGAAAATTATTATATAGTAAAGGCATCATACTGTATTTCCCTTCAGGGTAAGTAACATTATCCTAAACACAAAAATCAGTCATGAACTAAAGAAAAGAAAGGAAACTACAGGAAAGAGCTACAGTGTTCCCTCGATTTTCGCGGGTTCGAACTTCGCCAAAAGCCTATACCACGGTTTTTCAAAAATATTAATTAAAAAATACTTTGCGGTTTTCCCCCCTATACAACAGTTTTTCCTGCCCGATGACGTCATATGTCATCGCCAAACTTTTGTCCGCCTTTAATAAATATTTTTTAAAATAAACTTTAATAAATAAACATGGTGAGTAATAATCTAAATGGTTGCTAAGGGAATGGGAAATTGTAATTTAGGGGTTTAAAGTGTTAAGGGAAGGCTTGTGACACTGTTCATAGCCAAAAATAGTGTATTTACTTCCGTATCTCTACTTTGCGGAAATTCGACTTTCGCGGGCGGTCTCGGAACGCATCCCCCGTGAAAATCGAGGGAACACTGTACATCTAATTTACACTATTTACACTTGAAGAAGTGAGGTGGTGCAGTGGTTAGAGTGAAGCACTGCAGGCCACTTCAGCTGACTGCTAGCTGCAGTTCGGCAGTTCAAATCTCACCTATTCAAGGTTAACTTGGCCTTCCATCCTTTGGAGGTCAGTAAAATGAGGACCCAGATTGTTGGGGGCAATTATTGCTGATTCTGTAAACTTTTGAGAAAGATCTGTAAAAGCACTATAAAGTTTTATATAAGTCTAGGTGCTCTTGCTGTTGCTGTATCTTTCCATACAGTTTTGCAAACCATCATTGATCTATTGCATCTACACATTGCTTTGAGATACTATCTTTTCTTCTTGAACGTTCTCATCATACTCTTTTTGATGATCTCAGTTCCATACATTGTAACAGTAGCAGGTTCCTACCGGTACGGTCAATGCCATCGCATCGGTAGCTAAAGTTGAACGATGCACACAACTCTGCATCTCCGGTGTACATGCGTGCATGTGCTCCGAGTGACATTTTCCTTCTGCGCATTTGTTTGTTTGTTTGTTTGTTTGTTTGTTTGTTTGTTATTCATTCATTCATTCATTCATTCATTCATTCATTCATTCATTTATTTATTAGATTTGTATGCCGCCCCTCTCCATAGACTCGGGGCGGCTCACAACAAAATAAAACAATTTATGACAAATCTAATAATTTAAAAAACATTTTTAAAAAAACATTATTAAAACAGACAAACACACAAGCATACTATACATAAATTGTATAGGCCCGGGGGAAATGTCTCAATTTCCCCATGCCTGACGGCAGAGGTGGGTTTTAAGGAGTTTACGAAAGGCAAGGAAGGTGGGGGCAGTTCTAATTTCCGGGGGGAGCTGGTTCCGGAGAGTCGGGGCCGCCACAGAGAAGGCTCTTCCCCTGGGACCCGCCAAATGACATTGTTTAGTCGACGGGACCCGGAGAAGGCCAACTCTGTGGGACCTTTGCACAGGAAGCAAAATCTTGTAAGAAGACATGCACACAACAGAGATTTTGGTGATTTTTTTTTTGCTTCTGCGCATGCAGAATCCACCAAATAAGCTGCAAAGATGGCTAATAACTATCACATTAGTTATGACATCAAGCTCAGTTACATAAGAAAGACTCCACAAAAACAATAAAACGTTAGTACAAGTTGAGCAGCCAAGAATGAATTTACCAACCCATCAGATCCCACTTAAAGTGCCATAAGGTAAATTACCTTTATGTCACAGAAGAATATAAGTTAAAAGAATAAAATATTTAACACGGAGGTTCTACAAGGCCCTGTTCATTTTCCTGTCAAATGTGATTTAACTAGCACTGATTCACTAAGGGAAAAATTGGCAGGTCACCTGAAGAAAGGTATGCTTAATACATGGTCTTAAACTGTTTAGAAGGGAACACAGAAAACAGTTTGAACACATGGCAGTTTGAACCATGATTGGAAACTCAGTGTATATCAATAAAGACCCAATAATATAAGAGTCATACTTTCAAAGAATAAGCCCAGATAGAATAGGCTGCAATGTTTCATCTGAATTGCAACTATAAATTTGATAAAACCAGCTACTAGTTGTCAGGCACACACAGAAGTAAATGAAGAACATCTGTTATGAGCACCAGTTTAATAGCAACAGGAAGCTAATTTCCCTGAGTCTATACTTCCTTTTCCTGGATGGGTAAAAAAGTAAAGGATGGAACTACCATAGTTTGTTCAGAAAATGGAACCTTCTTCTTCTCCTCCCCCTCCTCCTGTTCTGAAGACGATCTGTGTTATGACTTCAATGTTGTTGTGATCTCCCAAGGGAGGCAAATTCCCTCATTAGTGAAATGTAGTTCTGTAACAACAAGTCTAGTGTTGCCAATCTGGACTTTATCTAGGCAGCAAATGGCCTAGGCTTTCCAGTGCAATTAGACTTTGCATGCAAAATTAAGCTGGCCAGATGTCTTTGTTTTAGCCAGGCAGACCTTTAGATTTGTAAGAAAACCACCACAGCCTGGATCTGCCAGGTTAGTTCGGCACAGATGGCCCTCCATTCGAAACCCAGCCCTTCCCCACCTTAACACAAGCAAGATGCAGATCAGTTCCAAAAGAAGAAGAAAAAAAAAAGGAAGGTGGCTGTTGATCAGTTTAAAAGACAAAACATCTTCCAAGCTGTGCTTGTAGCCAGAGAATAATGAAAGAAAAACCTTTCCCCCCTGAAGGCCCCTTTTCAGTAATAATGGAAGTCCTTGGGGGAATCTAATGAGGAAACCTCTTAGAAAGGGATACACGACTCCCATCTCCAGCTGCTGCGGCAGCACAAGGCAAGGGGGACGAAGATCTGATTGTTTTGGACACTCAATCCATGTTTCAGAAAAGCTATAACCCTCTTTGGTGATTGTGTTGGCCACAATTTATAATCCAGAAATATAAATAATTTTCATTGGTCAAAAAGACTGCAATCTCTCTCTCTCTTTATGTCTCTGTCTCTGTCTCTCTCTCTCTTTCTCTCTCTCCCTCCCTCCCTTTCTATCAGATCTGATTGTGCTGTGCAAGAAGTGGCATTGTTGCATCTCCTCTTTAAGTTATTCAATCAAGATTCCTCCTTCCTATTAAGCAAAGAGTCAAGGCATACTCAGTCTATACCTTAAAACAATACATTAAAATTCATACTAAGAGGCAATAATAATAATAATACTAATAATAATAATAATATCAGCGATAATTACCATTTGCTTGCAGGCAAGAATTGAAATGACCAAAAAGTAGACAAAGTCACAGAAAATGAAGAAGATAAAATGCTATGACACTTTGGAATTCAAGCAGACAACAAGCACCTGCCACATAACACCCCAGACTTAAAATTGTTGGTAAGCAAGACAAAATAAAAAAAACATGGTTTGTGGCTGTTGCACTATTTGGAAACAGGAGAAGAAAAAAGGGGGAGGGAGAGAAAAATCAAAAGAAAAATGCAAAAAAAGCTGCAAATATAAACAGAACAACTGTTGGCATAAGAAAGCAAACATTAAAAGGTACCTTGGATGTTATCCCAAAACAGCACGTGAACACCATTGGCATTGATAAAACCACGATCAGTCAATTGCAAAAGGCAGCTATAATCTGAATAGCTTACATCCGGCAACAAAATCTTTATCACCATCAAGCAATGTCTGCTTATCCCATGTCCTTGGGAATGATTTGATAGATGGATAAAAAATGCCAAATCCAGTTGAAACATCTGGCTGACTGTGCGATGAACCATAATAATAACAACTAACAAATGGGATGGCCCTCTTCAGATTTTCTAAGTGCGGAGAGAGAGCTAAAGGCATTTTTCCCTTTCATGATATTGAACAGAGTTTTGGCAGCCTGCATTCTGAAACCCTATAAAATCTGGTTGATTAATAGAAGAAAACAAATGTTGCAGAATGTTGTATTCAAAATGATGATTCTTCTATCTTGCATTCTCTGGTCTTCAGACATCAGCATCTGTCTCCAGTTTTAGCCCCTTCGGTTTTACATTCAACAGATCAACCAGACCTCTCTCTCTACCCACCTATAGATTAATTAAGCAGTAAGACTTGTGTTCTCAGATGCCTTTTCTCTGTTTCACTTTTTTTTTCATTCCTTTAATTTACAAATATGTGCGTGTTCATCAAAGCAAGCCAAAATCTCTTCTAACTGCACTGGACAAATTAGTTAGGATACAGCAAATTTCAGCATGGAGCCTTTGTCTGGCATAGAGCGATTAAAGAAGATGCCAGAAGAAATGGCATGACCTCACTCTCACTCGCCAGCCCAAAAGTGATGAAATGCAAAAATATTCTAAGAGTCTTTAGAGTCTTTATGCACTCAAAAGTCCTTGTCCTATTTGAATAAGTCTGACAATTTTATTTCATTCTTCTCTGTTTTTATAATACAGTGGTACCTCATCTTACGAACGCCTCTTCTAACGAACTTTTCAAGATACGAACCCGGTGTTTAAGATTTTTTTGCCTCTTCTTCCGAACTATTTTCACCTTACGAACCCAAGCAGCTGCTGCTGGGATGAAGGGGTTTCTTTTTTCCCCCTTTTTTGAAGAAAGAAAAGGGAGGGGCAGCTTGGAGGAGTAAAGATTTTGCATGCTTGCAAAAGCACTGAAACGGTGTCTTTTTAAGAAAGAAAAGAGAGGGGCAGCTTGGAGGAGTAAAGATTTTGCATGCTTGCAAAGGCACTGAAACTGTCTTTTGAAAAAAGAAAAGGGAGGGGCGCCCCCCTTGCCTTTCTTCCTTCCCACTCACCCTTTAGCCTAGCCTTGCTTCTTCCACCTGCCCCCTTTAGCTGCTCCTCCCTGCCCTCTGTTCACCTCCCTTCTAAAGTTTGGGATTTTCCTGAAGGATTTGCACGCATTATTTGCTTTTACATTGATTCCTATGGGAAACATTGTTTCATCTTACGAACCTTTCACCTTACGAACCTCCTCCTGGAACCAATTAAGTTCGTATGATGAGGTACCACTGTATTTGCAAAAGTTTTAAATTTTTATTTAGGGAAGCATTGGTAGACCTTCATGGCCCATTTAAAAAAAATTAAATTGTCACATTCTTTTATTTTTATTCTTTAGGTAGTATGTTCAGTATTTCTCCCAAGAACAATCCCTTTATTATGTATTGTAGATTAAAGGTCCTCTGCTCTATTTTGTAGAACTAAAAAGTTTCCAGAGTAGCTTGCAAGACTGTTCCTACCCCGAGGCTTATAATTTGAAAGAGGAGGAGAAGAAAAATTTGTATATCTAAAATATGGTTTTTATATAAAACCAGATTAAAAATTGACATCAACACAACTACAATGACCAAAACATGGACCAGCACCTTGAATTGATTATATAAATATTTTAAATAAGTTAGTAAATAGGTTCATGAACCACTTCTTCAAATCACAATTATTACAACTTGCTGGGATGAACTCAGCTCAGGGAGCATGATGGAAAAGGTATCCAGTCCTTCGCCAGAAACATTGGTTCTGCTTCTCCCCTTCTTCTAATTTTCTCTGCAACTCATACTAAAGTGCTACACATGGAAATCATGAACCTAATCGTTCAAATGGCCTCACATGTGCAGATTTAAATGCTGATGCTAGTGTCTCTGTTTATTAGTTGCATTACAAAAGTAGACTTTTGTTTAAGGAGTTCCATCTACCTTAAAATGCTACATTTCTTATATAGAGTAACCATAAAGTTTCCTTCAACTAGAGTTGTTTCCCCCTTATTCTGGCAAATATTAGTTTATTTAGATTTGTATGCCGGCCCTCTCCAAAGACTCTCCGAAGACTAAAAGGTAATAAGGAGGCTGTTGGGGTCTGGATGGGTGTCAACAGACTCAAAGTCAACCCTGATAAGATGGAGTGGCTGTGGGTTTTGCCTCCCAAGGACAATTCTATCTGTCCGTCCATCACCCTGGGGGGGAGAATTATTGACCCCCCCAGAGAGTGTCCGCAACTTGGGCACCCTCCTTGATCCACAGCTCACATTAGAGAAATATTTTTCAGCTGTGGCGAAGGGGGCGTTTGCCCAGGTTCGCCTGGTGCACCAGTTGCGGCCCTACCTAGACCAGGAGTCACTGCTCACAGTCATTCATGCCCTCATCACCTCGAGGTTCGACTACATGGGGCTACCTTTGAAGAGTGTTTGGAAACTTCAGATCATGCAGAATGCAGCTGCGAGAGCAATCATGGGCTTCCCTAGGTATGCCCATGTTTCACCAACACTCCGCAGTCTTCATTGGTTGCCAATCAGTTTCTGGTCACAATTCAAAGTGTTGGTTATGACCTATAAAGCCCTTCATGGCTCCGGACCAGAATATCTCTGGGACCGCTTTTTGCTGCACGAATCCCAGCGACTGGTTAGGTCCCACAGAGTTGACCTTCTCCTGGTCCCGTTGACTAAACAATGTCGTTTGGCAGGACCCAGGGGAAGAGCCTTCTCTGTGGCAGCCCTGACCCTCTGGAACCAGTTCCCCCCAGAAATTAGAACTGCCCCCACCCTCCATGCCTTTCGTAAACTTCTTAAAACCCACCTCTGCCGTCAGACATGGGGGAACTGAGACATCTCCCCGGGCCTATACAGTTTATACATGGTATGTTTGTGTGTATGTTTTCTTTTAATAATGGGTTTTTTAGTGTTTTTTAAATTATTAGTTTTGTTTTTACATTGTCTTTATTATTGCTGTGAGCCGCTCCGAGTCTACGGAGAGGGGCGGCATACAAATCTAATAAGTAAGTAAGTAAGTAATTAAGTAAATAAATAAGTAAGTAAGTAAGTAAGTAAGTAAGTAAGTAAGTAAGTAAGTAAATAAATAAATATCTGCAAGACCGCCTTCTGCCACACGAATCCCAGCGACCGGTTAGGTCCCACAGAGTTGGCCTTCTCCGGGTCCCGTCGACTAAACAATGTCATTTGGCGGGACTCAGGGGAAGAGCCTTCTCTGTGGCGGCCCCAACCCTCTGGAACCAGCTCCCCCCAGAGATTAGGATTGCACCCACCCTCCTTGCCTTTCGTAAACTTCTTAAAACCCACCTCTGCCATCAGGCATGGGGGAACTGAGACATCTCCCCTTGCCTATATAGTTTTATGTATGGTATGTTTGTGTGTATGCTTTTTAAATAATGGGGCTTTTAGACTTTTTTAATGTTAAATTATTATTTTAGACTTTTAATATTAGATGTATTTATTTATTTATTATATTTATTGGATTTGTATGCCGCCCCTCTCTGTAGACTCGTTATTTATTATTGTATATGGTTTTATCACTGCTGTGAGCCGCCCCGAGTCTGCGGAGAGGGGCAACATACAAATCTAATAAATAATAATAATAATAATAATAATAATAATAATAATAATAATAACAACAACAACAACAACCACCACCACAGAATTGATAGGCTGGGTGTCCTTAGCTCCTGGATGACATTTGCGTCGGTGCCGGATTAGCACAGCACCGACTTGTTGGTTGGCTGGAAGTCTCACGCTGCAGCGCAAGACCTCCAAGCATCCTCTGTGCGGTCCCACGTGGCCGGAAAGGAAGTGGGTGGAGTGAGCGGCCTTTTTAAAAGGTCTGCTTGCCACTCAGCTGCCTCCTTTCTTGCTGTCTGGCTGCTAGCAAGTGCAGACACCCACCCACCCACCCTCCGCTCAATCTAGGGTGCTTAAAGGGTCGCCCATCTGGGGTCCGAGTAGGAATTTTTGCAATCACAGCACAATTGAGTCTAGATTGTTTTTCGCCTACTCAACCCTGGAGGACGGAAAAGTGAATTTTGGTTATGTGGTGTGTCTGGAGTTAAATAGGCCGGCATGTTGCAATTGGCTAATTTCTTCTCGGTCACTGTTTGGCAGTAACGGGGCAGAAAAGGGTATCAGTATTATTATTATTATTATTATTATTATTATTATTATTATTATTTATTAGATTTGTATGCCGCCTCTCTCCGAAGACTTGCAACTGTGTGTTCTCCATTGGGCATCTTTTGGGAGATGATAGGCTGCCTGTTTCCACAACTCAAGCTTTCTTACGACCAGGGTGGTAGGGAGGGGGTGCATTTGGGGCTCACTCACGTCATTTCCGGTTCCGGGTCATAGGGGTGAACCCTCCCACGTGCTTGAGGCATGGCTTACAGGGCTGGGCATAGGCTAAAAATAGCCTCGCACTGCCCAAGCAAGGAGTTCCGCCTATTTAGTTGCCCAAGTATATGTTATACACAGGAGAGGGGCGGCATACAAATCTAATAAATATTAATAATAATAACTTCCACCCCATTTAGTGACCTCTGCAGTTCTCTATGTTTTTATTTAATAAAGTGACCCTTACTACCCTGCATTCGTGTCCATGTTTTATTCCGCATCTGATGCAAATTCATTGATAGCTTTAGGATAATCAATCTCTCTCTCAACCCAATCTGGATTGCTGTTATAGGGGTAAAATAAAGGGAAGCCCCCTTGGCTTTTGGAGGAGAAATAGAATATGACATGAATAATAATAATAAGCTCTTCAAAGTCACCCAATGCAGCACATTGAAATTCGCAAAGATCCTGCTTTAAGTAGATAACGGAGAAAGTCTCGCAATTACATTCTTGATTATTCTTGCGATGGTTTATAGAGCCTTCTGCAATTAAAACTTCCTGAATAGAGAAGAGTTTATATTGCTGAGCCAATGGCATTAGGTTGTATTTTAAGAAAAAAACCCTAAGCATCCAACAGTTGAGCAGAGACCAAAAAATAAATCTAATAACTAAAGCCACAATTGCAGAGATGTAGAAACATAGAAACATAGAAGACTGACGGCAGAAAAAGACCTCATGGTCCATCTAGTCTGCCCTTATACTATTTCCTGTATTTTATCTTACAATGGATACATGTTTATCCCAGGCATGTTTAAATTCGGTTACTGTGGATTTACCAACCACGTCTGCTGGAAGTTTGTTCCAAGGATCTACTACTCTTTCAGTAAAATAATATTTTCTCCTGTTGCCTTTGATCTTTCCCCCAACTAACTTCAGATTGTGTCCCCTTGTTCTTGTGTTCACTTTCCTGTTAAAAACACTTCCCTCCTGAACCCTATTTAACCCTTTAACATATTTAAATGTTTTGATCATGTCCCCCCTTTTCCTTCTGTCCTCCAGACTATACAGATTGAGTTCATTAAGTCTTTCCTGATACGTTTTATGCTTAAGACCTTCCACCATTTTTGTAGCCCGTCTTTGGACCCGTTCAATTTTATCAATATCTTTTTGTAGGTGAGGTCTCCAGAACTGAACACAGTACTCCAAATGTGGTCTCACCAGCGCTCTATATAAGGGGATCACAATCTCCCTCTTCCTGCTTGTTATACCTCTAGCTATGCAGCCAAGCATCCTACTTGCCTTTCCTACCGCCCGACCACACTGCTCACCCATTTTGAGACTGTCAGAAATCACTACCACTAAATCCTTCTCTTCTGAAGTTTTTGCTAACACAGAACTGCCAATGCAATACTCAGATTGAGGATTCCTTTTCCCCAAGTGCATTATTTTACATTTGGAAACCATAAACATGTAGTAGTCTGAAAAGTCTTGGTGGCAATGGAGAGCTGCTGCCTTCCTTTTCTTCAGAAAGAGCAGAGAGTTACATGTCCCAAAAAGGCCAGATGAGCAGCACAAAGTTATTAGTCACCCAGGTATTTACAGTGTTTTTCCTACTTCCTTTCTCCCATGGCCTTTGTGGTCAGCAGAACAGAATTCCTGGGAACTCCCACCTAAACACAAGTTTCCTGTTTATGCTCTCAGTATGCTTTTATGTTTTTGCCTTCGAAAATGAGTGGACTTACATTGCCATATAGAAAAGACGAAAACGGAGATTGCAGGTGAGCAAGGAACACTAAAAAAAAACCCCAATGGTGCTATGCATTTTTCCCACTGGTAAAAATGAAAAAGGAATATAGGAACAGAAGTCAGATCAATCCAGAAAGCAATAAGCCTTTATCGACAATAAGAATAACTCGAAACACCATATTTAGGCAAAATGTTTATTAAGCCAACAGAGGTCAGACAATACTGTAAGCATGCCAGGTTTTAACTTCATCAGGCAGGACGATAAAGAAATACTAATTTAAAAATATGTTGTTAAAATAAAGCCAGGGAATTTGCATCCTGTTTCAGGCTTAAGATGGAGTTTGGGAAAAAGCTGCAGAATTACAGTCGGATATTTTGGTGCTGCCAAGATTTTATTGTTTGAAAAGAGAGGGAGGGAGGGGGCGACAAGGAGAGAAAGACTGAGACTGACTTTGGTCTAGCAGTGAAGGCATCAGGTTAGGAACCTTCATCCTAGGCATGAAAGCCAACTGGGTTATTGGGTCAGACATTCTATCTCAGCCCATATCATCAGGCTAGGGTCATCAGGCTAGCTGGTCATTCCTTTCCTGTTGCAACCAATGGACAATACCAGTTGATCCAGGGAGAGAATGAACCCTGTACTTGTGGGGAAATGTTAGGAAGAATAAAAATGGAACAGTCTCTATTATTAAATTAAACACTAATATTTCTAGGGTGAATAAACATAAAATTAGAGGAAAAATTAGACAGTCCCTGTGTTAACAATGATTAAAGTGTAGTCCCATATCATATTTTGTGATTAATTCCATGCTAAGACATAATTAATTTGTCAGTCAGCATGATCATCTCCTTTATAGAGCCCAATCAGCTTGATTAATTAGCTGAGTCATATTTCTTTCTTTCAAGTAGATGGCTTGGCTTCGCTTGCTCTTCCCTTTATAAATTTGCCATGTTTCTGGACCTTGCCTAGTTTAGTGTCCAGGTTAGCTACTAACCTGTACCTGTGCCTCTTCAGACTGCTCTCTTCCAATTGAGACTCAGTCGTTGTTCTGTCGGGCTCTCTGGGAGTCTCCTCCCAAAAATTCACAGGTACAAATTTCAGACACACACATGTTTGAAAATTCAAAACAATGTTCTTTATAATGAAAATTCACTTAACCTAAGCCCTCTTTTGGTATAGCAAAGAGCACTTGTCTCCAAACAAACTGGTTATTTGTATAAGTCCCTTATCAGTTCTGAGATACTTAGCTTGCAGCTGTGAGGCAATTCACAGTCTTTCTTCTTTCACAAAGTGAAACACACTTTGCTCTGGTTTAGTTTCAAAGCGAGGGAAAAATCAGCACACAAAAGGTCCAAGTCAGTAAAGCAGACACAAAACACAACGATCAGATAATCCTCCACAATGGCCAAACCCACAGGCTGCTATTTATAGCAGCCTCACTAATTACCACAGCCCCACCCAACCACAGGTGGCCTCATTTTCTTTGATAATAATCTCTCAGTTGTTGTTGCCTATGCATCGCTCTCCGCATGCATGGCTGTATCATTAACTCTTGTTCTGAATCCAAGGAGGAGCTAGATAATTGATCTCCTTCTGAGCTGTCTGCCACACTCTCCTCCTCCCTGTCACTCATGTCTTCTTGGTCAGAGGAGCCTTCATCAGCAGATTCCACCGGGGGCAAAACAGGCCTGCAGCATGTGGATGTCTCCCCCACATCCACAGTCCTTGGGGCAGGAGCTGGGCCAGAGCTAACCACAACACTTGTCAAGTATTTAAACTTCTGAATATTGCCCCTTTTTGAGGTGTGGTCACACTGCCCTCCTTAATTCCATTTAAGAAAATGGTAAAACTGACCTCTTTTGGGCAATGTTTATGAACTAGAATTAATTCTCTGTGTGAAGTGTGTATACAAAAATACATACACAGACAGACATTCGTCTATGTATTTAAGATAATAGCACATGTTTTGAGTCCATTACGTTTGCTTGGCTATTGTATTGATTTCAAGAATTCTAAATCAGGTTTACCATGGATATTTTGGTTATGTCTCTTATAAATGGTCATGGGTTGTACTTCATTGCAGTGGGATACAAATTTAATAAGTACAATTTTCTCAAGAAGCAGTGGAATTGTTTATAGGCTACCTCAGACTTTATCCAATGTTGACTGCATTGAAACCTAACACATCACATAATGCACTTGGGGAAAAGGAATCCTCAATCTGAGTATTGTATTGGCAGTTCTGTGTTACCAAAAACTTAAAAAGAGAAGGATTTAGGGGTAGTGTTGTGATTCCGTCTGAGGCTCCTCAGGGAACGGCTGAACCTCTGCCGGCTCCCAGCTCAGAGGGGGAGGATGAGGAACAGGAGGAGGCCCAGGCAGAAGGGGAGGAGGAATATCAGGCCGAGGGAGAGGGAGAACAGCCAGAATCCCCCGGGGTGGAGCTCTCCCCAGCAAGCAGCCTGGAGTCCTTAGATGAAAATGCTCAAGCCATCATCGATCACAGGCAGAGAAGAGCAGCACAACGAAGGGGACAATTAGCCAGGTACTTCCAGTCCTAAATAGGTAACAGCTGGGTTTGGGTGTGGTTCTCCCCAGAAAGGCTGAAAAGGCAGACCCACCCTTCCTGTATTGTGGAGTATTATCTTTGGGAGTCCTGGGACCTGGCTGTGATCTTTGGCGTCTCTGATTCTGGCTTGTGGCCTTGAAGGCTGAAACCTTGGGGGAAAAGGCGTGGGGGCTTATTCTCTACAGTGGTGTGTGTGCCAGCAAGAAGTCTGCTGTATTGTCTGGCCGTCAGGACTTTGCTGTGAAGCCTCATAGCCTGCCTGTTCGGAAGAACAGGTTTTTCTCTGTGTTTATTTTTCAAACTATAAAGTGCTTTTGCTTTTACTGTTTGTCCTACTAATAAAATCATACATCCCTCGGACTCACCTTTTTAGACTGGATGATATCTATATGAACTTGGCTTAATTGATTAATTAACTGACCAGTTGAAATATCTTCTACCTATATTTTTATTTTTATTACTTATATTTATCTATATTTTTAATAATTAATATTTTAATAATATGAACTATTAGTTTTATATTAACTCTTTTTAATTAAATTATTGTGGGAATTTTTAAGTGGATGGGAGGATGGTAGTAATGGCATGAATGAATGGGACTATTTTAGTAATTATTGGAATGAATGGAATACTGTGAATGAAAATGAATGGGAGGGGGGTGATAGATGGAATGGAGTGGGTGGGAGGGATTATAATATGTATGGAATGAATGAATATGACATGAATGGAATTTTTGGCACACCTGACGCTGGAGGGGCAGGAGGGGAGGGGACACTTATCTCTGGGGTGGCAGAGGGTCAAAATGTCCCGGTCTTGCTGGGGAGAGGCAGGTATGGCGGAAGCCATGGAGCTAGCCGTTCCAGGGGAAGGAGGAATCACTGCTTAGTAGCGATCCCTTCTTCAGGCTCCATGAGCTTAACTCAAAGCACTGGTGATGAGTGTAATTCTGGCCCTGGGCTCAAGTTGTTGCTACTCAATGCCAGGTCGGTGGTAAATAAAGCTCTCCTCATCCGGGATCTGATCCTGGATGAGGAGGCCGACCTGGCTTGTGTGACCGAAACCTGGCTGGGCCCGGAGGGAGGAGTTCCTCTCTCTGAAATTTGCCCAGCTGGGTTTCGGGTATGGCACCAACCTCGACCCCAGGGAAGGGGGGGAGGAGTGGCTATTATAGCCAGGGAGAGTCTTGGCCTGCGTAGGCTCATTGCTCCAGAGGTTGCGGGTTGCGAGTCCCTCCTGGTGAAGTTGGACTTAGGGGTTCAGGTGGGCTTGTTACTCACGTACCTGCCTCCCAGCTGCGTGTCAACAGCCCTGCCTGTGCTGCTCGAGGAGGTGGCCGGGCTGGCGGTGGAGTTCCCCGGACTTATCGTCCTGGGGGACTTCAATTTGCCGTCGCTCGGCGGTTCCTCTGGACTGGCACAGGAGTTCATGGCCACCATGACAGCCATGGACCTGACTCAAGTAGTTCAGGGTCCGACTCATGAGGGTGGGCACGCACCCGATATGATATTCCTCTCTGAGCAACTGAGTAATGATCTGAGATTAAGGGGCTTAGAAGTGCTGCCTTTGTCGTGGTCAGATCATTTCCTACTGCGGCTTAACTTCCTGGCTCCAATCCTTCCCCGCAGGGAGGCGGAACCAATTAGGAGGTTCCGCCCCAGACGCCTGATGGATCCAGAAGGCTTCCAGATGGCACTTGGGGTTATTCCAGATACACTTGTCCACAGTTCGGCAGAGTCTCTTGCTGAGGCCTGGAACAAGGCTGCAGGGGAGGCTCTTGACCGGATTGCGCCGTTGCGACCTCTCCGCGGCACTAGACCCCGTAGAGCTCCATGGTTCAACGAGGAGCTCCGGGTGTTGAAGCGCCAGAAGAGACGTCTGGAGAAGCGATGGAGGAAGAGTAAGTCCGAATCCGATCGAACACTTGTAAGAGCTCATATTAAGACTTACAAAGTGGCGCTCAAGGCGGCAAGATGCGCGTATCATGCCGCCTTGATTGCATCAGCGGAATCCCGCCCGGCCGCTCTGTTTAGGGTAACCCGCTCCCTTCTTAATCAGAGGGGAGTTGGGGAGCCCTTGCAGAGTAGTGCCGAGGATTTTAACACGTTTTTCGCTGATAAAATCGCCCGGATCCGAGCGGACCTCGACTCCAATTGTGAAACAGAGTCGACTGACAATGAGTCAGTCGAGGTGACTGGGGCTAAACGTCTTTGTCCATCTGTCTGGGAGGAGTTTGACTTGGTGACACCTGATGAAGTGGACAAGGCCATTGGAGCTGTGAGTTCCGCCACCTGTTTACTGGATCCGTGTCCCTCTTGGCTGGTTTCGGCCAGTCGAGGGGTGACACGGAGCTGGGTCCAGGAGATTGTCAACGCCTCCTTGGGGAGGGGGTCCTTTCCGCCACTTTATAAGGAGGCGGTTGTGCGCCCCCTCCTCAAGAAGCCTTCCCTGGACCCAGCCGTGCTTAATAACTACCGTCCAGTCTCCAACCTTCCCTTCATGGGGAAGGTTGTCGAGAAGGTGGTGGCACTTCAACTCCAGCGGTCCTTGGATGAAGCCGATTATCTAGGTCCTCAGCAGTCTGGATTCAGGCCCGGCTATAGCACGGAAACTGCTTTGGTCGCGTTGATGGATGATCTCTGGCGGGCCCGGGACAGGGGTTTGTCCTCTGTCCTGGTGCTCCTTGACCTCTCAGCGGCTTTTGATACCATCGACCATGGTATCCTTCTGCGCCGGCTGGAGGGGTTGGGAGTGGGAGGCACTGTTCTTCAGTGGTTCTCCTCCTACCTCTCCGGTCGGTCGCAGTCGGTGTTAGTGGGGGGTCAGAGGTCGACCCCGAGGTTTCTCCCTTGTGGGGTGCCTCAGGGGTCGCTCCTTTCCCCCCTGCTATTTAATATCTACATGAAACCGCTGGGTGAGATCATCCAAGGGCATGGGGTGAGGTATCATCAATATGCCGATGATACCCAGTTGTACATCTCCACCCCATGTCCAGTCAACGAAGCAGTGGAAGTGATGTGCCGGTGCCTGGAGGCTGTTGGGGCCTGGATGGGTGTCAACAAACTCAAACTCAACCCAGACAAGACGGAGTGGCTGTGGGTTTTGCCTCCCAAGGACAATTCTATCTGTCCGTCCATTACCCTGGGGGGGGAATTATTGACCCCCTCAGAGAGGGTCCGCAACTTGGGCGTCCTCCTCGATCCACAGCTCACATTAGAAAAACACCTTTCAGCTGTGGCGAGGGGGGCGTTTGCCCAGGTTCGCCTGGTGCGCCAGTTGCGGCCCTATTTGGACCGGGAGTCATTGCTCACAGTCACTCATGCCCTCATCACCTCGAGGCTCGACTACTGTAACGCTCTCTACATGGGGCTACCTTTGAAAAGTGTTCGGAAACTTCAGATCGTGCAGAATGCAGCTGCGAGAGCAATTATGGGCTTCTCCAAGTATGCCCATATCACTCCAACACTCCGCAGTCTGCATTGGCTGCCGATCAGTTTCCGGTCACAATTCAAAGTGTTGGTTATGACCTATAAAGCCCTTCATGGCACCGGACCAGAAGATCTTCGGGACCGCCTCCTGCCGCACGAATCCCAGCGAACGGTTAGGTCCCACAGAGTTGGCCTTCTCCGGGTCCCGTCGACTAAACAATGTCGTCTGGCGGGACCCAGGGGAAGAGCCTTCTCTGTGGGGGCCCCAACCCTCTGGAACCAGCTCCCCCCTGAGATTAGGATTGCCCCCACCCTCCCTGCCTTTCGTAAACTCCTTAAGACCCACCTTTGCCGTCAGGCATGGGGGAACTAAAACACCTCCCCCTTGCCCATGTTGTTTTGTTGATTGATTGACTGTGTGCCTGTTTTTTATATATACTGTTTTTTATAAGATTATTAATTTAAATTGGAACTGGATGGGTGGGCATTGGATTTGGTATTGTGTACTGTACTGTTTTTTATTATTGTTGTGAGCCGCCCCGAGTTTGCGGAGAGGGGCGGCATATAAATCCAATAAACCTAAACCTAAACCTAAACCTTTACCAGCGTGTCTGGCTGCTTTTTCCAGTTGGTGTTGAAGTCTGGGGGCACCCAGACAGAACAGGTAGTGATTTCTGACAGTCTCAAAATGGGTGAACAGTGCAGTCAGGCGATAGGGAAAGCAAGTAGGATGCTTGGCTGCATAGCTAGTGGTATAACAAGCAGGAAGAGGGAGATTATGATCCTGCTATATAGAGTGCTGGTGAGACCACATTTGGAATACTGTGTTCTGTTCTGGAGACCTTACCTACAAAAAGATATTGACAAAATTGAACGGGTCCAAAGACGGGCTACAAGAATGGTGGAAGGTCTTAAGCATAAAACGTATCAGGAAAGACTTAATGAACTCAATCTGTATAGTCTGGAGGACAGAAGGGAAAGGGGGGACATGATCGAAACATTTAAATATGTTAAAGGGTTAAATAAGGTCCAGGAGGGAAGTGTTTTTAATAGGAAAGTGAACACAAGAACAAGGGGGCACAATCTGAAGTTAGTTGGGGGAAAGATCAAAAGCAACATGAGAAAATATTATTTTACTGAAAGAGTAGTAGATCCTTGGGACAAACTTCCAGCAGACGTGGTTGGTATATCCACAGTAACTGAATTTAAACATGCCTGGGGTAAACATAGATCCATCCTAAGATAAAATACATAAAATAGTATAAGGGCAGACTAGATGGACCATGAGGTCTTTTTCTGCCGTCAGACTTCTATGTTTCTATGTTTCTATCTAGTGATTTTTAGGGTGGGAACATTAATTTACATTATAATAGCAATTCAGAAGGTAAAGCTTTCCCCCGACATGTGTAAACCATGAGAGGAAAAATTGCTGAATTTTGCTGACGTCAACTTAAAAGGCTCAAGCGCTTCTCTAAGTAAAATATATTGGTGGACTTCATTGAAACCTTTACCACATTTTCTTTCAAGTATGACAAGCAAACCACAGCTGGTTATTGTGGACAAAACAGGAAATCACAGACAACTATGTGATGTTATATTTCTAGATAATTTTGTTTTTCCAAAACTTTGTACTTATTTTTATAAACCTATGTTCTTGTGCCTTTTTTATTTTTGAAAATGTACATTAGGGATAACTTTGATCCAGATTTTTCCACACTTTGTTGCCATGGCCATATTAAATAGTCCGATGGGAGTTGTCCAAATATCTGGAGGAAACCCATTTCTAGAGTAAGAATGTCTGTCTGTTTTGAATTTCTACTTTCACATAGTTGTTAAAAACCACAGGAATCCTGGGAAGGGACAAAGAGTAGGGAAAAAGGAGGGGACCCATTAAACCTGAGGTTGATATTTGCAGCTAGAATACCACGGTGGTGGTAAGAGTACAGTAATGCAGGTTACTTCTGCTGACTCCTGGCTGCCTGCAATTTGGCAGTTCAAATCTCACCAGGCTGACTCAGCCTTCCATCCTTAGATAAAATGAGGGCCCAATTTATTTGGGGCAATATGCTGGCTCTATAAACCGCTTATAGAGGGCTGCAAAACACTGTGAAGTGGTAAATAAAGTCTAAGCACTATTGCTATAACTTTACAGTGGTACCTCATCTTACGAACGCCTCTTCTAACAAACTTTTCAAGATACGAACCCGGTGTTTAAGATTTTTTTGCCTCTTCTTCTGAACTATTTTCACCTTACGAACCCAAGAAGCTGCTGCTGGGATGAAGGGGTTTCTTTTTCCCCCCTTTTTTAAAGAAAGAAAAGGGAGGGGCTGCTTGGAGTAGGAAAGATTTTGCAGAGAACAACGTGCTTGCAAAAGCACTGAAACGGTGTCTTTTTAAGAAAGAAAAGGGAGGGGCGCCCCCCTTGCCTTTCTTCCTTCCCACTCACCCTTTAGCCTAGCCTTGCTTCTTCCAACTGCCCCCTTTAGCTGCTCCTCCCTGCCCTCTGTTTGCCTCCCTTCTAAAGTTTGGGATTTTCCTGAAGGATTTGCACGCATTATTTACTTTTACATTGATTCCTATGGGAAACATTGTTTCATCTTACGAACTTTTCACCTTACAAACCTCCTCCTGGAACCAATTAAGTTCGTATGATGAGGTACCACTGTATTTGAAAAAGGAAGATCAAGCTGTACAACCAGGCCAGAAATGTATTAACAAGGGAGATCACAGCAGCAAAAGAAACTACTCTGGAAAACCTAAGGAATCAGTTCACAACAAATGAACCAGCAAACATATGGAAAACTCTTAAAAACATCACCAGTTATGCCAAAACTCCTTCCCAAGCTAGAGAAAACCAGCAACTAGCCGATGATCTGAACATATCCTACTGCAGGTTTGAAAGGAAACAACAGCCAGCTATTTCTACAACCCCCATCCCAGACATACCATCAACAGTCAAACCTCCTACAACTGATTTCATCCCATTGGCTTCATAACCCTGGTGATCACAGAAAAGGAAGTGTAAGATCTATTTGACAGACAGAAACCAAGAAAAGTGCCAGGCTCAGACAAGATAACTCCTTTTTGCTTAAAAGTCTGTGCTGGCCAATTGTCCCCCATCTTCATCCAAATCTTCAACAAATCACTAGAGATATGTCATATTCCTTCTTGCTATCATCCCAGTGCCAAAGAAGCCCTCCAACAAGGAACAGAATGACTATATATCAGTTGCTCTAACATCTGTAGTTCTGAAAACCTTTGAACTGCTAGTGATGTCCTACTTGAAAACCGTCACAGATCCATTTTAGACCTCCTGCAATTTGAATACCAAGCAAATAGATCGACACATGATGCTGTTAATATGGCTCTGCACTATATCCTATAATATCTTGAATCTCCAAAGATCTACATAAGGGTCCTCTTTCTAGACTTTAGTGCAGCATTCAATACCATCATACAGCTAGCGGCACCTGAATACATTTGTAAGTGGATCATAAGCTTCCTAACAAACAGGAAGCACCAGGTGAAGCTAAACAGAATCACATTAAATACCTGTACAATTAGCACAGGGGCCTATCAAGGCCATGTACTCTCACCATTTCTCTCTATATGCCAATGACTGCATCTCAAATGATCCATCTGTTAAACTATTGAAGTTTGCAGATGATACAACAGTGATTGGTCTCATTTGAGACAACGATGAAACGACATATAGATGGGAGATTGAACAACTAGCCTTGTGGTGCGACTGGAGCAATCTGGAACTAAATACACTCAAAACCATAGAAATGGTGGTAGACTTTAGGAGAAACTCTGCTATTCTATCACCTCTTACAATACTAGACAATACACCTTCAAATTTTTGGCTTTATCCTATTTCAGGTCCTAAAATGGTCACCTAACATTTAAAAAGTCATCAAAAAAGCACAACAAAGAACGTTCTTTCTGCACCAATTCAGGAAGCTCAAACTGCCAAAGGAGCTGCTGATACAGTTCTACAGAGGGATTATTGAGTCTTTCATCTGCACCTCTATAACTGTCTGGTTCAGTTCTGCAATCCAAGAAGACAGACACAGACTTCAGAGGATAATCAGAACTGCAGAAAAAAACATAACCTCCCACTTATGGCTCTATGACTGTAACTTGTTGCTCGTATCCTTACGATTTATATTAATATTGTTTCCTGATTCTTTATTTGTACCCTATGACAATCATTAAGTGTAGTACTTCATGATTCTTCACAAACATATCTTTTATTTTATGTACACTGAGAGCATATGCACCAAAGACAAATTCCTTATGTGTTCAATCACACTCTGCCAATAAAGAATTCTATTCCATTCCATTCCATCCCATTCCATTCTATTCTAATATTGCCTTGGCTTTACTTGATTTCCTAGGTTTATCTTGAGCTAAACTCTTAGTGTTATTTAATATATATTTCTGTGTATTTAATTATTTCATGAATTATGTCATTTCATTTGGCAGTTTTGATACCAAATTTAGTTCAGCAGTGGCTAATCAGAAAAAGAATAATTGTGCTTTTCATGAGCTCTGAATATTAGAAGATGTGGCCAGAGAATGGCATTCATTCATATACTGAGATTTGTATCCATCTGACTCCATATACCAAATAGAGACCTAAGAAAATTATGAAGAAAAGAAACTGCCTAAGTAATGTATTGAATTCCTGTGGATGGATGTTGTACTTCCTAGCACTTCAGCATTTATTTTATTTTATTTTATTTTATTTTATTTTATTTTATTTTATTTTATTTTATTTTATTTTATTTTATTTTATTTTATTTTATTTTATTATTTTATTTTATTTTATTTTATTTTATTTTATTTTATTTTATTTTATTTTATTTTATTTTATTTTATTTTATTTTATTTTATTTTATTTTATTTTATTTTATTTTATTTTATTTTATTTTATTTTATTTTATTTTATTTTATTTTATTTTATTTTATTTTATTTTATTTTATTTTATTTGTATGCCGCCCTTCTCCGTAGACTCGGGGCGGCTCACAACAATAACAAAGACAATGTAAGAACAAATCTAATAATTTAAAAAACACTAAAAACCCCATTATTAAAAGCAAACATACACACAAACATACCATATATAAACTTTACAGGCCCGGGGGAAATGCTATAATCCTAATCATGGTTAGTTGTCTTGAAGGAAGCCTGGGTGCTCCCCCCGCCAAGATAACCAAGAACAACCAAATAATCTGTATGGTTCTGAAATGCATAGAATTTACTAGGAAGGCCAATAAAAATGAACTGTGAATGTAAGGGCTTTCTTAATTAGTCACTGAATTTTGCTCAAATCTGCAATGAGTTTTGAAGTTCTCTTAAGGGCAAAATATTTTAGCATGATGGACAGAGCCAAAAGCTTTTCAATACCTATCAAGATAATATCCAAGTACACTAATAATGAAGATCGAATGCTAGTTTCTTCTTGAGCTGTGGAGGAGAAATCAAAGGATGTTCAATAAAAACTTTGGCATGTTAAAAGCTAACACAATAATTAGGTTATAAGGGCTTATGATTATCAACTATGTTTTGTTAGAGGCACAGTGAATTACATTTCCTAACTGAACTGAAATGATGGTATCAGAAGGAAATAAAATACAAAAGCCGCAGACAATGATGAATACATTATTAAAATTACAATTCACTTCAATAATGCCACTGCTGAATAATAATAGCACAGAACATAACTGAATGTATAAAACCCGGGCTTATATCAGAAACATTCAAATTATGAGACATCCTTTATTGTACTTAGCTCCAGTGCATATCACAACATTAAGGCTACTTTAAGCTGCAAAACTATCCATAAATATTACATGACAGCAGAGAAGTAGATTTTGTATCTCTTTATGTTGCCCAGATATTTCCAGTCAAGTTAAGGCAGTCTTACACAAAACATAGTTCACCAAACAAGAGGAAGTATTCCCATCTGGTTAGTGGCTAAGAAATCATTTTGCTAAAAATTTCAGTTGGTTGACCATTTGCTAATTCAGCAATTTCCACGGGACTTTTCTGCCTCAATATTGAGGAAGTAAGCAGAACAACTTTGTCATTTGATCTATAATATGCAAAACCCTTGCTCTATGTGACTTTTAGGTATCATGAATCTATGAGTCCAATTCATGTTTAAATCATAAGTTTGGACATCTATGAGAATAAACAAAAAAGAAGCTAGGATTAATTGGGAGTGATTAAGGTTCACCTAGTGCAGGAGTGTCAAATTGGCAGCCTACAGGCCAGATGCATCATGCACAGGCCACGCACATCCCATCTCCATGAATGGGAAAAACATCAAAAAAGTCACATGATAGCAACTTGATGTAGTGAGTTTAAAACCTGTTACATAAGTGTCTACATTGACAATGCAGACAAAAAGCACCCAGGAGTACTCGTTCTATTTTTGTAAGATTACAAAAATTGCAATTGTACAATTGTCTTCCCTCTTCATCTTTACAGTCCAAGAAACTAGAGACAGCCCCTCCTGAAATGTTTGTCATGTTCCCATTCAATATGTAGGCTCAGCGGCCTCTTATCTGACCATTGCCTAGTCTGTGGGTCCTTCTTCCTGTCTACCAAGGTCATTCCCATCTACCATTACACATAGAAGTTTTCATTTAGTTGCTTTAATGTAGTTACTGTATTTGTCTCCCATCCAGAGAGGTTAATTTATTTGTTTGTTTGTTTATTCATTTATTCAATTTTTTTAATGCCGCCCTTCTCCTTAGACTCGGGGCGGCTTACAACATGTTAACAATAGCACTTTTTAACAGAGCCAGCATATTGCTCCCACAATCTGGGTCCTCATTTTACCCACCTCGGAAGCATGGAAAGCTGAGTCAACCTTGAGCCGGTGGTGAGATTTGAACCGCTGACCTACAGATCTAGCAGTCACCTTTAGTGGCCTGCAGTACTGCACTCTACCAGCTGTGCCACCTCAGCTCATTGTATTGTATTAATTGTATTAATTGTATCATTGTATTAATGCCCTTTGCCTATCATAAAGGCATGGATAATAAAAATAGATATAGGCATTCCCATTTGACTTTAAAACATTTACATGTTTTAATCTCATGCAATTGAAAAAGTTTATGTGATGAAATATATGTAACTAAGTTTGCTTCACAAGGAATTTTAGCATTGGCTGGTCACTGCATTCCCCAATCGCAGTTAAGTACATATCACAGTTTTTAAAAAGTAATCTGTAACAGTATTGCCTAATATTAATTTATCCCATGGTTAAGAACATTCTAAAATGTGTATTCAAAAATAAATTCATTCATAAAGAGCTACCTGCAATGTTAATTAAGAACTTTGTTTTTATATCTTTGGTCTATCCAGTTCGGTGAAGCTAGAGTGTTACTAATTAATCAGTGAATTGTTTTTTAATTTCAACTGCTTTTCCTTAGGTGTACTTGTGGATTTTCATAAAACAATATTATTGTTTTACTTTAATTAATATAATGTAATTACAATTAATGTACAGGGGGAAAGATTTTAGTTCCTATGTAACTTTGTAGGAAAAGAGCCCGTTTTTGGAGTATGGGGCAAAAATTATAACTATTCTTTCATTATGACACAAATAGTCATCATTTTAAGATCACAACTGACCCCATAATTTATGTTCTATTGTTATGTTATTTTGTCCCATTTTATGATCTTTCTTTCAACATTAGTGAAGTGAACCACTGCAATTGTTAAGTTAGTAGAATAGTTGTTAAATGAATCTGGTATCCACATTGACTGCTGATCAGAAGTTGGCAAAAGATGATCACATGACCACAGGACAAGGCAACTGTCATAAATATGAGTCAGTTGCCAGGATTTCCAATTTTGATCATATGAATATGAGGAAACTGCAACAGTCATAAGTGTGAAAAATGGTCATTAGCCTCTTTTTCAGTGCCGCTTAACTCCAAACGATCATTTAAATAAACCTTCGTAAGCCAAGGATTAGCTATACTGTGATTAGATGTCAATACAATTTGTTAAATAAGCTGGTAAAAACTAGGAAAAATATTAAATATGAAGAAGATGCAAGAACATAGATTTTAGTATAGCATTTTAAACAAATTAACAGCAGAATAAATGGGGGGGAGATTTGCTGAATTCTTTTTCAGTAAATGGGAATTCTGAGACAATCTCACAAACAGGTTCGTGAAATTTCACAATCTTTTGTATTCAACTTGTTATTGAATTCTAATAAACAATTAATCCCTTATCTTTTAGTTTACTCACCATTGCAGTAGCATAGATATATGTTCTAAAATTGACATCAATTTGCGATAACTGAGACAGCACCAACCATTTTATATCTTGGCTATAGCACCATCCAAGCGACATAGTGATTATTAACAATACTGTTTTAAATTTAAGTCTATAATGGATCTTTTCCCTTAACCACTCCAATAAAGTTATTGCAAAGTAATTATATACAATAAACTTCATTTCACACTTATTAATGAATATTTTAAAATTATCAGGAATTCATTGGCCCCACAGGATTCCTCCCTATCTCCCATCCACAGAAATTGAGAGATCTAGACTAGGAAACAGACCTTCTATATCAGTGGTCCCCAACGTTTTTTCCACCAGGGACCAGTTTCAGCAAGACAATTTTTCTATGGCCTGGTGGGGGCGGAAAGGGGTGTGGTTGGGGGCGGGATTAAGCATGGGGGTGCTGGTGCTCCCTGCCCCTCTTTCCCGCCATCGCCCTGTGGCCGGCAGAACCTGCCTCCCAAGCCCTCTTGCCCAGCGGGGGCTAAGCGCTGGAGACAGGGGGTCAGGCTGGCCCTCCTGCCTCCCCCCAGCCAAAAACGCAAAAGCACCCCGCGGCAGAAGCCAAAAGAGGCTTGAGCCTCTCGGTCCTTCCCGCCCCTCTGTCCCATCCATCGTCCTGTGGCCGGCAGAACCTGCCTCCCGAGGCCTCTTGCCCGGTGGGAGGCGAAGCGCTGGAGGGAGGGGGTGGCGGCATGAGGGCCGGCAGCTGCTGACTCCACGGACCGGTGCAACATGCCTGCGGCCCGGTACTGGTCCGCGGCCCGGTGGTTGGGGACCCCTGTTCTATATCATGGGTGTCAAACTCGTGACATCATGTTGTTGTCATATGATGTTTCGTGATGTTTTCCTCCTTCATGGACCTGGTGTGGGTGTGGCTTGTGAACAATTATCTGGGTCCCTTATAGTTTGAAAAGCCTTCTCTGTGGTAGCCCCGGCCCTCTGGAACCAATTTTCCCCAGAGATTTGGCCTTCTATAAGAGCCTGACCATCTATCTCCAGCCCCTATTATTGATTGGTTGAATGGAAGTGTGAGTAGGATTCATATGAATGTACTGAGGAATTAATTTAACTGTTTTAAAGTTTTATAGGCTATAGGTTATGTTTTAGTAAATTTCTATTTCTATTGTTATTGTGTATTATGTTGTAAGCTCCCCTGAGTCTCAGGAGAAGGGAGGCCTAGAAATTGAATGAATGGGTGAATGAATGAATGAATGAATGAATGAATGAATGAATGACACATCCAGCCTGCGGGCCAACAGTTTCACACCCCTGTACTCAGTGAAGGGCTACCAAAATTTTTACTACCACACTGTGGGCGTGGCTTATACAGGACGCCCTGCATTTTCTTTCAACATCTTTCAGCGCAAATTGGGTGCTTGGGATGGAGCTCCATTTTTGCCACCCCACTACGTTCCCACCCCCCGGTCCAGACAGTAGCCCACCCCTGCCTGTATTATATCATAAAAACATGAATCTCTGAGTAGTGCAATTGCACTCTCTATCAATTTCATTTCTGAGTCTTTGTGCTTTAATGATTTGATTTGATTATTGGTTTTTTATGTATTTATTTAATTTTCACATTTCTATATGCCCGTATCTCTCAAAGAGAGACTTTGGGCAGTGAATAATAAATGTTTATAAAATATAAAACAGTATATATGAAAGCTGCTTTACTAGTTTGCTCCAGATCTCAATTGTGTTGGAGATCTGCAAATGACACGAGGAATCAGAAACTGGAATTTAAATTTTGAGGGACAATTTGCAAATGGGACAGATAGTGGTATGTCAGAGTTCATTCTTACAGTCTACATTAAGGTGCAACAAAGGCCTTCTCCAAAGAGGAAGAATATTCCTCTTATCCTATTAGCAATCGCAGTCTCTATATTCCTCCCTCCCTCCCTCCCTCCCTGATATTTAATATTAACTAACCCAGCACCTTTAAATGGAAAGTTTATTATCCCAGATTTGCAAAACAGATGTCGCAAAATATCCCCATATGCGCAAAAGATGCTTCCCAGATTTCTTTTTCCTGCAAGTTAAAAGAGTACTCCAAGGTGCAGCAATGTTTGAACTAAATAAGATGTTTCTCCCACATCCTGTTTTTATTTCTGTTTGGTTTAATGGTGAAAATACTTTAGGCTCTCTCTTTGTGTGTGCGTGTGTGTGTGTGTGTGTGTGTGTGTGTGTGTGTGTGTGTGTGGTAACGGTGCCTGTGTTCTGCTGACTTTATTACATGAACATATTCTGCTTTTATGGATGGAGAATTATGGCTTCTGCCATTTGTGGCTGGTGGACTCTTAGAAAGAACAAATTGAGTTCTTCTGTAGAAATGGTCCAAGAACACATTCTCAAAATTCTTCCTGTGCCAGCTCTATTAAGATCAAAGAAATTGGCATAATTAAAAATAAGGGTGTTTTTAAAAAAAAAAATACCTTAAGTGCAATGATTGATAGTGACTAAATATGGCTGCCATCAGAAAATGACTTTTAGGACTGTCCATGGAGATTCTCAATTATCCAGGTCATGGTTGTCCCAAAGGTGTTTTTCAAAAGGCAATTGGACTTTCTTGTTTCTTCAGTTCTGACTGAACAGTGAGGAATGGAAGTTCTGACTGAATGGTGGAGATTGGAATAGGTTTCATTCCTAAACATTCCATCAGAACTGAAGAACCCTATTGGATGAGGTGAAATGTTTTCAAAGAAAGAAACAAGAAAGCTCAGTTGCCGTTTGAAAAGCAGCTTTGGGACTTGTAGGATTGGTTTTCTAACCATTTTTGACAACCTCCCACCTACCCATCAACACACACACCTGACTTAGGCATTCTAAATTTATGTGAAGTGAGAAGATGAAGGTCTAAAATTACCAAGTCTCTTTTCTGTACCAAGTCTCTATCTGAGAATGACCTCTCTATTTCAATGCTCACAAGTTTGATCATATTGTTGACCCCTCATATTGTTGATTTCCAAGAGCTACTTTGGAGAGCCTTCCAAATATGAATTGAAACCATTGGTTATCGATTTGTGTATTATGGATTGGTTTACTTGTTTATTACTCATTTATTTTTATACTATGGGACATTTTATTATAGTTTTCTGGATGTGCTGTATGCTGCTAACAAGGTTGCAGTTGCATTTGGGATAACTCCAATAAATAAATAAATTAGACAAAATGTCTTTAACAGTTGTTATTTGTCTAAGTAGTTTTTAAATGTTCCCAAAATTGTAGCATATGCTATTAATGCAGGAAGTCTTTAGCTGTCATTTAAGCCTGAAGGTAATCAAATTATGGTCTGAAAAACCTTGAATTTCCTTAAATGTTTTGACTACTGATTTTTGACTTCTGATTTTTTCCCCTCCTGTAAATTAAATTGAGATAAGTACACTAATCATGCACAATATTTTAAAAGAAAAACTGCTATTTTGCTCGATCTGACTTAAAATATTGCAAGAAGTATTATAGCAGTTGGACCAACAGCAATGTAGTTAGAGTACTTTTTTGGCAAATACAGATATATTTAATTGACACTTGGCATCATAACATCTTGCAAACTTCTGCTTTCCATTGCTTGTTCTCCACGATATCTTATAATTCATAGATACATACATCTTGCTGATCCAGAGAATTGCCTGGCAGTCATTGTACAGCAAAAGTTACTGTCAAAATTTTAGATTGTTATCTTTACCACCATGTATCCTGAGAGATCCGGTATTATAGGAAGGAGTGTCTAAGTTGTTATTTCTAAGACACTATATAGAATAGAATAGAATAGAATAGAATTTTTATTGGCCAAGTGTGATTGGACACACAAGGAATTTGTCTTGGTGCATATGCTCTCAACGTACATAAAATAAAATATACATTTGTCAAGAATCATGTGATACAACACTTAATGATTGTCATAGGGGTCAAATAAGCAATGAAGAAGCAATATTAATAAAAATCTTAGGATATACGCAGTCATACAGTCAACATGGGAGGAAATGGGTGATAGGAATAATGAGAAAAACTAGTAGAATAGAAGTGCAGATTTAGTAGAAAGTCTAACAGTTTTGAGGGAATTATTTGTTTAGTAGAGTGATGGCGTTCGGGAAAAAACTGTTCTTGTGTCTAGTTGTCTTGGTGTGCAGTACTCTGTAGCGACGTTTTGAGGGTAGGAGTTGAAACAATTTGTGTCCAGGATGCGAGGGGTCAGTAAATATTTTACCCGCCCTCTTTTTGGCTCGTGCAGTATACAGGTCCTCAATGGAAGGCAGATTGGCAGCAATTGTTTTTTCTGCAATTCTGATTATCCTCTGAAGTCTGTGTCGGTCCTGTTGGGTTGCAGCACCAAACCAGACAGTTATAGAGGTGCAGATGACAGACTATATGCTGCCAAACTCCCGGCCCGTGAGCTGGATGCATCATGCACTGGCCATGCCAATGCCTGGTGTAATGAAGGGGGGGGGGAGTTCCCAATGTGTCACATGATGCCACTATGACGACGTGAATTTGACACCCCTGCTATATGCCAATCTCTTTTATTCCATTTCATGACATTTCTCCTTTAAGTTTATTTATTCAAAAAGGTTGTATCCAATGGTCTTGCCTCTTATGGCATTAAATGGGGTTTTGCGATGGTTATTTGGGGTAGCTGTACCCCAAATGCAAAGCATATGTAGACATATGAAACCAAGTAAGGTCAACATTTCTCTTTGGAAGTTCCCTTCTAAAATTCATTGCGGGGGAGGGGGACAGGGAAACACCACACAATTAGCACACTTCCTGTTTGACTTTTCAGCCAGAGATTCTTGAGAAGATTGCTTTAAAGCTATGGATACGTTAAAATTAAAGGAAACAAATCTCAGTTAAGGCTGAAAAGAGCATCACCTAGCAACACACCAAGGATATAATGAGATACTATTAAAAACTAAGAAATATAAATCAACATCTTGGTAATATCTGTAATTTGGGGATGATCTATAATGTTGTTAAGAAACAAATAAACCTGTTACAAACAGCAACTGACGATGTGAAATGGAATAGTTGGTCCAACCCCCCCCCTCCCAACCCCAAATCTCAATGCTAGTGATAAAATCACATTGCCTCTATGAATCAGTCAACACTCATCTATTTTCCTCATATATGTAATTTAAAGTTGACTCAGCCTTCCATTCCTGAGGTGGGTAAAATGAGGACCCAGATTGTTGGGGGCAATATGCTGATTCTGTAAACTACTTAGAGAGGGCTCTTTAAAGCACTGTAAAGCAGTATATAAGTCTAAGTGCCAATGCTGTTAAGATTGTCCTGATTTATGATAGGTGTATACATATCCCACCTCTACCGCCAGGCATGGGGGAACTGAGATAGTCTTTCCCCCTACGCCTTTACAATTTTATGCATGGTATGTCTGTATGTATGTTTGGTTTTATAATAAGGGTTTTTAACTGTTTTAATATTAGATTGTTATATGCTGTTTTTATTAGTGTTGTTAGCCGCCCCAAGTCTACGGAGAGGGGCAGCATACAAATGCAATAAATAAATAAATAAATAAATAAATAAATAAATAAATAAATAAATAAATAAATTATAGATAGATAGATAGATAGATAGATAAATAAATATCTTTAAAATACTTACTTTTTCAAATAAATTTAAATAGTCTAGGTGCAATAAAAGAGAAATTCAGAAGGGTAAAATTAAAACGTTTTGACCTTTAAAGCCCTTCATGGCATCGGACCAGAATATCTCCGAGACCGCCTCCTGCCGCACGAATCCCAGCGACCGATTAGGTCCCACAGAGTGGGCCTTCTCCGGGTCCCGTCAACTAAACAATGCCGGTTGGCGGATCCCAGGGGAAGAGCCTTCTCTGTGGCGGCGCCGGCTCTCTGGAACCAACTCCCCCTGGAGATTAGAACTGCCCCTACTCTTCCTGCCTTCCGAAAACTCCTTAAGACTCACCTTTGCCATCAGGCATGGGGAAACTAAACATCTCCCCTGGGCATGTTAATTTATACATGGTATGCTTGTGTGTGTGTTTGCTATTACATGGGGTTTTTCTTAAATCGTTAAATATTTTAATTAATTGGATTGTTGTGACTGTTTTTACTTGTTGTGAGCCGCCCCGAGTCTTCGGAGAGGGGCGGCATACAAGTCCAACTAATAAATAAATAAAATAAATAAAACAGTTAACCTAGAATTGCATTGTCATAAAGCTGCAGAAGATCCAAAATGAAGAGAAAGGAAAATATTCCCAGGAAGTAACTTAATACAATGGAATTCTAAAATATGGGCAGCATGCCAGGTCAAGTGAGATGCTTGCCTAATTCCAGCATTCCTTAATCTTGGTGACTAACCAGATGGCGATGAGAAATAGGTTATGAGTGCCATGGTTTTCTTCTATTATATTTCCAGATAGGATAGCATAATAGCATCGTTAAAAATAGCATGAACTAATAGCTGTTAATAACTTTATCCACTTGAAATGTGTTCAATGGTCCTATGGAGCCATCAAAGTTAAGATAAGGACTACTGCATTTCTGTAACAACTTTGTTCCATATACCATCCCTCTGGAAAACTCACAAGATTAATTTTTCTCACCATGTATCTCCGAACTAGACTGTGTTGTTTCTCTGTGTCATATAGTATATGTGGCTATTTGCATATTTGTTTGTTTTGTTTGTTTTGTTCATTTATTTATAGTTTTCTCATATTTATGTTTGCAACAAAATTTCATTTTAATGTTGTCGATTAGTGACAATAAAGTTATTTTAAATCTAAGTCATTTAACAGATCAGAGGAAGATATCAATATCATGTAGCTTATAATTGTTACTGTTGTGAGCCACTTAAAGTTGCTTAAAATGAGCAGCCATATAATTTTTTTCAAAAAATAAATATCTCTTGCATTTACAGTTTTTATATGTATTGGAAATTATCTATCCTATTTATGAATATTCTATAAGAAGGGACCCAACTCATCAGGTTCAAAAACCATAGCAGAGCAAGTTTAGCTGGAGTTAAATCATAAGGGAAGCCAACCAGATATTCAAATAAAGTAATGAATGTGACAGCAATCTATGGGTACCAGCCCTCAGAAGAATATATAATTACAATAAATCTTTTATTTAAAGGGTTTAAATGTATTTATAAATTTACTTTTTTCATAAAAGAATGATTTTTTAAATGTTGAAGGACCAAAAAAATAGTAACTAAAATAATAAAAACACAAGATAAAAGAAATTGTGATTTCAAGCAAATTCCCAGAAGAGTGAGAGATATTAGAAAAGAATATCAATTTTTGACTAAATGTCTAATTAGCAAAGGAGTGAATTTTAGAAAGGGTATTGGTGAATTGGAAAGAACAAAGATATAAACTGGACATTTTGGATAAAGCGGAGTCATTTTATTATCAACATTTTGAGCTTTTAGAAGATTCAAAAACCATTGAAGAAAAAAAGAAGAAGAGACAAAGGAAAAAGAAAGAGAAAGATAAATAACAGAACTACCAGAATGGGAGGAAAGAGTAATAAGAGAAGGAACTCAACCAACAGAATGTTAGGAACAAAGAGTAACTAAAACAACTAGTCAATTAAATAAATAAAGGAGATGGAAGAAGAGATAAAAATTATTTCACTAAATGTAAATGGATTAAATTTGGCGATAAAAAGGACAGTAAATAAATAAGAAAAATTAAAAGTCGAGATTATTTGTCTACAAGAAGTGCATATTAAAAAACAACATAGAAAATACTTAGAACATGAGAAACTCGGAAAATTATATACATCGCTAGCAGATCAATCTAAAAGAAGAGTGGTTTTATATATTAAACAAGAAATACAATCAGGAATAATATATGAAGACTTAGAAGGAAGAATATTAATGGTTGAAATAATAATGAACTTTAAGAAAGTACTGATAGTCACAATTTATGTTCCAAATGATAATCAAGAAGAATTCTATTGAAAATTACATAGAAAAATAATTGAATATGAATATGTATGAAGATTTATGTTTATTGGGAGATTTTAACACAATTGTAGATGAAGAATCGGATGATAGATCAACTAAAGTAAGTATGAAACAGAGAAAGACTCTTCCAAAACATTTTTTACAATGATGGATGAATGAACACTGCAGGATGCATGGAGAGAGAGAAAGAAATACAATACACATTCTACTTGAATAAATATTTGTCATAGTCAAGAATAAACATGATATGGATGTCATTAGAATTATTGACTAAAATAGAAATGATTGAAATTGAACCAAATATATTGGCAGACCATAATCCAATTATAATGAAATGGAAAGGACAAAGAAAGTGACCAAGATGGAAGTTGAACCAGAGAGTAGTAAATGAAAAAAAACCTTTCAAATATGTGTGGAAAAAGAACTATTTTTTAAAGAAAATAAGACAATACCTCCTTACAAAATGTGTGGGATACTTGTAAAACATATACTAGAGGACTAGAAATGACATATATGGGAAAATAGAAGAAACAAAAGATACAAAAACAAAAAGAGATGGAGGAAGAATATAAAAGATTGGGAAAATATTTGGTAAAATGTCCACAGAAGACTCCTACAAGTCCCTTGAACTGTGATTAAACTGGTCCATCCTAGAGGAGATCAACCCTGACTACACTTTAGAAAGCCAGATCCTGAAGATGAAACTCAAATACAGTAATACCTTGTCTTACAAACTTAATTGGTTCTGGGACGAGGTTCTTAAGGTGAAAAGTTTGTAAGACGAAACAATGTTTCCCATAGGAATCAATGGAAAAGCGATTAATGCGTGCAAGCCCAAAATTCACCCCTTTTGCCGGCCGAAGTGCCCGTTTTTGCACTGCTGGCATTCCCCTGAGGGTCCCCTCCTTAGGAAACCCCACCTTCAGACTTCTATGTTTTTGTGATGCTGCAGGGGAATCCCAGCAGGGGAATCCCAGCATCGCAAAAACGAGCGCTTTGCTGGCAACAGAAGTCTGGAGGTGGGGTTTCCCAGCGAAGGGAGCCTCAGGGAAATCCCAGCAGCGCAAAAACGGGTGCTTCGCTGGCAACCGAAATCCGGAGGCGGGGCATCCCAGCAGCGGCGGTGGGTTTGTAAGGTAAAAATAGTTTGTAAGAAGAGGCAAAAAAATCTTAAACCCCGAGTTTGTATCTCGAAAAGTTTGTATGATGAGGCATTTGTAAGACGAGGTATCACTGTACTTTGGCCACCTAATGAGAAAAAAGGACTTGCTGGGGAAGAGCCTAATGCTGGGAATGATTGAGGGCAAAATAAAAAGGGTATGACAGTGAAAGATTAGTAATAATTACATATTGTTGAGGATTAGATGTCCAGCAGATATTAGGCACTTGCGAGACAAAACAAGGAAATAATTGCCTACTTGGAGTTATTTTCAGGGAAACACAGTATTAATAGAACGCTATTTCTTGCAACTGATAGACTTTGTCCCCAGATTTTCTCTGCCAGTTTTCTTTCTCTTCCTAAGAAGACAGGAAGTAAAAAATAACTTACAATAAGAATGAGATTAATTTTTACACTGCAGTCATTTCAAGAAATGATAAGGTCAATATTTTTCCATAGGCTAAATTATATTTGTGCTTCCTTCCTATTTTAATGCAAAATATATACCCCTACACATTAACCCATAAACAATATTACTCAGAGATGTGTTAATAATAGTATCATTCAGCTCACCAAAATATTAAGCCTCAATAATTCCTCCAACAAAAAAAGCTTTCTATGCAAACAGTATAAAAACCTTGCAAACAATGTAGACCTGCTAATTCCTTTATTTGGAAACTGTTGCTACAGTATAACCACTGAGATGAAACATCTCATTTCACAAACAATAAGAGACAATGGTAAATTATAGATTGCTTGTGTTCCTCCAATAGGCTGTAGAAAATACAATATATGATCAGTCCTGAAAAAAACAGATTTTCCTTAAAAGGAGCAATTACAAGAATAGCAAATATTCTGGCCCAATCTTTTCTGATGTTTTGGAATAAATAAAGAACTGGAGTTCACTCTCTTGTCATCTATATAGTACATTCTCTGTGTTGGTAACAAAGTAGAATGAGAAAGTGCATATTTGTAAAGGTATAAATTCTTTAAATGTAAAAAGTTTTATTTATTTAATTATTGTCAAGCATGTACAAGGTAGTAGGTATTGGTATAAACCTAAACGTTAGCGAGCTAGGTACAGGTAAATTGGGCAATAGGACAGTAGGACAGAGAAGGTAGGCACAATGGTGCACTTATGCATGCCTTTTAAAGATTTCTTAGGAATGGGGTGACTGTAGATAGTCTAAGGATAAAGTTTTTGGGGTTTGGGGAGGAAACCACAGAGTCAAGTAGTGCATTCCAGGCATTGATTACTCTGTTGCTGAAGTTGTATTTTCTGCAGTCAAGTTTGGAGCAGTTTACATTAAGTTTGAATTGATTGTGTGCTTGTGTATTGTTGCGGTTGAAGCTGAAGAAATCATTGACAGATAGGACATTGTGGTAAATGATTTTGTGAACTACATTTAAGTCAGATCAAAGGCGACAAAGTTCTAGGCTATCTAAACCCAAAATTTTAAATCTGGAGGAATAAGGTATTCTGAAGAGAGTAGAGGAATGGAGGACTCTTCTTGTGAAATATTTTTGGACTATCTCGGTTGTATTGAGTTGAAATATTCTTGGACTATCTCGGTTGTATGCAGTGCGGGTTCTAGATAGGTGAGCTGTATTCAAGAATTGGTCTAGAAAATGTTTTGTATGCTCTGGTTAGTAGATTAATATTGCCAGAGAAGAAGCTATGCAGGATTAAATTAATTACTTTTAGTACCTTCTTTGGCAATGTTGTTACAGTGGGTTCTGGCACTTAGGTCATTCGATATGAGTACTCCAAGGTCCTTGACAGAGTGAAGGTCATCTATAAGCTCATATCCTCCAAGTTTGTATTTTGTGTTCCGATTCTTTTTGCTGATGTGTAAGCAGGAATAGGCTACATGTGTAAGTGGGGTGGGGATGCAATGGGATAGCGAAAATGGAGCTCCACCCCAGAGCACCCAATTTGCACTGAAAGATGTTTAAAAGAAAATACAGGGCATCCTGCATACAGTGTGGTAGTAAAAAAAAATTGGTAGCCCTTCACTGTGTGTAAGACAGAGCATTTATTGGTTGAGATTCGAAGTTGCCAGTTGTTTGACCATTCTGGTCTACCATCTTGTAGTATTATCAAGAAGCCAAAGAAGCTCAGGTGCTCAAAAACAGAAAAATAACAACAACAACAAAACCTAAAAACAAAAAATGGATTCCATTAGAGAATAATATTTGTGACTCAGCGTTAAACTATGGGTCCTTGTAGTTTTCTGCGCATGGCTGGGGGTTTTTTGCAGATATTTTACTAATCAAATAGGTAACATTATCAGTATTCTCTGAGTGTAAGCCTTATACATTTGCACACATGTCTGCATCACAGGGACACAGGGCAGAAAACAAGCTACAGAAACACAACTGTAGAACACAATCCTTTCAGCAGTTTCCACATCCATTTGCATGACTTGGGTAACCCACACTACATAAACAAACACTCTAAAAGAATAATTAATAATAATAATAATAATAATTAATAATTTATTGGATTTGTATGCCACCCCTCTCCGTAGACTCGGGGCGGCTAACAACAATAATAAACACAACATATACAATCCAATAATAAAAAACAACTAAAAACCCCTATTATAAAACCAAACATACACACAAACATACCATGCATAACTTGTAATGGCCTAGGGGGAAGAGTGATTATGGCCTAGGGGGAATGGAAGAATGCAGATTACCAGCTGTCTGCAAGGAATAGAAATCCTTCCATTTCCCACCATTTAGTCAGAACTGAAGAAGCTTCTTGGATGAAAAGTGAAACATCTTCAAAGAAAGCAAGAAAGTCCAGTTGCCTCTTGAAAAGCACCTTTCGGGAAATCATGAGAATCTCATCAATAGACACCAAATTCATAGATAGAGAATAAATGGTACCTGGTACACTTATGTTTTCTGTTTTGTGTTTTTTGTTAAAAAATTTTAAAAAACCAATAAAAAACTATATTAAAAAAAAAAGAGAATAAATGGTACCTAGAAATAATAGTGAGAGGGAACTTAAGAGTCCTAATGGACAATCATTTAAATATGAACCGGCAATGTGCTGTAGCTGCCAAGAAACACAGTCCTAGGCTGCATTAACAGACGGATAGAATCAAGATCATGTGAAGTGTTAGTGCCACTTTATAATGTCTGGGTAAGACCACACATGGAATATTGCATCCAGTTTTGATCACTACAATGTAAACAAGATGTTGAGACTCTAGAAAAAGTGTAGACAACACTAAACAAAGTTGATTAGGAGAGTTTTTAAACATATAAAGAATGGTTGCTGGAATTGGGTATGCCTAATTTAGTGAAAAGAAGGACTAGGGATGACATGAGACGAGTGTTTCAAAACCTAGCGGGCTGCCATATAGAAGACAGGCGTCAATCTACTATGCAAAGCACTTGAAGGAAGGACAAGAAGCAATTGATGGAAATTATTCAAGGAGAGGACCAACCTAGATTTAAGGAGAAATTTCCTGACAGTTGGAAAAATTGATCAATGGAATGATTTGCTTCCAGAAGTTGTGGATGCTCCAACACTAGATATTTTAAGAAATTGGATGACCAAATATTCAAATGCTGTTATTCTGACACACACAAAACTGTAGTTTTGATTGTCATGTGATTTTAGTGTCTCATAAATACGTTCTTCAAGTTGCTTATAATTTTACCGGAGATTTCTCTTTTTCAGAAAGATGTGATTATTATTACTTATTATAAATTGATACCATCAGCAAAACCAAATCAGAGTTTAGTGATGTCTATGATTGACTTGTATTTTTTAATTAACACCTGGAAGAGAGGCGGCTTAGCCAAGCTAGATCGTCCTGTTTACTCTTGCAAGCTGTGAAATAACAAACTTTCTACTCTAACTCCAAGTAGGCAATTATTTCCTTGTTTTGGCTCAGCAGGGGCCCAATATCTGCTGGACATCTAAACCTCAACAATATGTAGCCTCTTGCTAATCAAGTTGGAGTGAGAGGGAGATGTTGAATGGCTTGCCCAACTTTTTGGTAAGTTGAATTTTCAGAAGAGGGTTCCAGAGGACTGGGAAAAACCCTCAGGTGGTGTTAAGTAGTGATTTTAATAAACACCATCCAGTTTATTTCAATCCTGGTACTTCCTTTATTTTATACATTTACAGGATTTATATGGACACCTATGGGACACAATTCATATATTGCGAGTGTACCGGTAGGTGATTCACAATAATTCATAAAAATAGTCAAAGAGTAAAGTATCTCTTCCTCGGGCACCAGATTAAACATCCTCATAACTCATCCTCCATCCTAGCCTAATGCTAGGTCTTCACAGCTCTTTGATAGGGTAAAAGAGTATTGATCTCGGGTGGAAAGGTTTTTTTCCCAAACACTGAGAAGTCTCACCTCCAAAGCAGTGTTCCCTCTAATTTTTTTGGGGGGTGGGCGGAAAAGTATAGTGTCTGAGTGGCAGTCCCTTTGGGACTGGGCGGCACAGAAATAACAAATAAATAAACAAACAAACAAACAAATAAATAAATAAATAAAAAACCCACCCTGTTTTGCCTCAGAGAATTTCAAAATAAAATACTGTACTGTGTGTCTATAACAGTGAGCTCATAATAGGGCAACTCTATCAATATCAAAATGCCACTTAAATAGTTGAGCTAGTTTCAAACTAGATTTTGATTTTCTTTCTCTCTTCCTTCCTCCCATTCTTTTCCTTTCTCTTTTCCTTCCTCTCTTTTTTCTATCTGTTTCTCTCTCTTCCTCTCTTCCTCTCTCTCTCCTTCCCTCTCACTCTTTCCCTCTCGGCTTCTGGGCAGGTTTGGAAAACTCTGAGTTGATGATGATTTTTAAGTGAGCGATTGCTCACTGCTCAGCTTAGAGGGAACTGTGCTCCAAAGTCCCATCTGTTGGCAGCATTCGGTGTCACCTTATCTATCCTAATAGGATGGGCAGATGCCCTTTGAAAGAAGTGGAGGAAGTCTGGTCCTGTACAATGTAGAGCTTTAAATGTACAGCCAGCACCTTAAATTGTACCTGAAAACAGCCCTGACAAAGAATGCAGCCTGTTCTCTAAAAAGCCAGGTGTAGTGGTTTAGAAGATACTGGCTTAGAAACTAGTAGACAATAAGTTCTAGTCCAAGCTTAAAGACAAAAACCTGTCTGACTTTTGGCCTTTCCTTTTCTCTTAGTCCAATTCACCTCACAGAACTGTTGTTGCGGAGAAAATAGGACAAGTGAGGAATATTAGGTATGTTCAGTTGAATTATTTATAAAAATAATAAAGCAGGGAAATGTGTGTGTGTTTGTGAGTGTGTGCATGCGTGCATGAAAACATTTCTGAAAACCAAATGCAAAGCTTTGTTTTTAGATGGAAGGTACACCAGAAGCTTCTACCTTTCAGAAAAATACAGAATTATAAAAAATAATGCAAATACAGTGATACCTTGTCTTACAAACTTAATTGGTTCCGGGACGAGGTTCTTAAGGTGAAAAGTTTGTAAGACGAAACAATGTTTCCCATAGGAATCAATGGAAAAGCGATTAATGCGTGCAGGCCCAAAATTCACCCCTTTTGCCAGCCGAAGCGCCCGTTTTTGTGCTGCTGGAATTCCCCTGAGGCTCCCCTCCATGTGAAACCCCACCTCCGGACTTCCATTGCCAGCGAAGCACCTGTTTTTGCGCTGCTGGGATTCCCCTGAGGCTCCCTCCATGGGAAACCCCACCTCCGGACTTCCGTTGCCAGCGAAGCACCTGTTTTTGCGCTGCTGGGATTCCCCTGCAGCATCACAAAAACGCGGAAGTCCGGAGGTGGGGTTTCCCATAGAGGGGAGCCTCAGGGCAATTCCAGCAGCACAGAAACGGGCGCTACGCTGGCAACAGAAGTCTGGAGGTGGGGCATCCCAGAGGCGGCGGTGGGTTTGTAAGGTGAAAATAGTTTGTAAGAAGAGGCAAAGAAATCTTAAACCCCGGGTTTGTATCTCGAAAAGTTTGTATGACGAGGCGTTTGTAAGATGAGGTATCACTGTATTCTAATAAAAAAAAATCAAAGACCCTAAAAACATTTGGAATGACAATTATAATCTTTCATGCAAGTTCTTCATATTAATAAGGTCAAACAGTAGCAGTTCATCCATTCATTAAAAAAACCTTGCTTTCAACAAAATATACCACTTAAAACAAATATGGGTGAGGAATTTTTGATTTAGAATATCAAATAAGGGTAGTGATAGGCTAAATTGAAAATCTCTGATCAGTTCTTTGTTTAAACTAGTCTATTTCTAAAATGCCACAGACAAATTAAAGTTATACTGAATGACATTTATTTATATTATTACATATGATATCAAACTAGTGGATCATGAATTGCTTGCGTGAGTTTCAAAGTAAAATATTAGTTCGCTTTATTACCACTCATTTTTTTAAAAATGATATATTGAATACCATATTTTTCAGATTATATGACACACCTTTGTCCTCCATAAAAGCACCTGAAAATGGGGGGGGGGGGGCGTCTTATACTTTGAATGTAACTTTTTTCAAAACTTTTTTTTAGCTCTAAGTGCTAACGATCTAAGTGCTAACGATCAAGTTCTTACCCTGCAGGTTGTTTCATTGTTACTCTCTGTGAATAATGTTTTCCAAGCCCTAAGTCTTTGCAGGGTTTTTTCATTGCTCTACTTGCTCTGAATGTTTCTTTTCAGCCCTAATAAAGTGCTAATGATGTTCCCAGCTCTTACATATGGCAAGCTCTTTTATGTCATCTGTTGTGTGAGCTTCAAAGCAAGAATTCTACAAATAATTTTTTTCCAGCCCATAAATCTTTGCAAGCTTCTTTTCCCCATTGCTCTACTTCAGGGGTTGGCAAAGTTGGCTGATCTATGAGATGTGGACTTCAGCTCCCAGAATTCCTAAGCTAGCATGATTGGCTCAGGAATTCTGGGAGTTGAAATCCATAAGTCATAGAAGAGCCAACTTTGCCTACCCCTGCTCTACTTGCTCCGAATGTTTATTTCCAGCCCTAACCAGGTACTAACGGTGTTCCCAGCTCTTACTGGCTTGCAAGCTCGTTCATTGTTATTTTCTCTGAATAAGGTTTTTTAAAGATTTAACCAGTGGATAAAATAATGTTTTGAAACTGACCAGACTAAGGACGCTAGCCAGATAAACATCTGATAGGCAGATTTTCCCCCCAATTTCCCCCCCAAAAAAACTAAGGTGGGTCTTATACTCCGGTGCATCTTATACTCTAAAAACTACGGTACTGACTGAACATAACCCCTTAGCATTAAATTAGAGCTGCATTCAAAATATACAAGAATTAGTTTGTATGTATGTTCCATCCAGTAATGCATTCATTTGAAAGGCTGAATTTTAGACATGAACAGAAAAAAAATCCCTCATCTGCCAGCATTACCATATTCTGAGATAATCTAATTCCTCCATTATAAAATTAAGTGCGTAGGAAGAAAAACCTAGGCTTACTTTTCTATGGATACAGTAATAATGTTCTGAATTCAAAAGAGTTTTTGCAGAGAGTAAGAGGGAAATAATGCCAGCATCTTTTATTGCTGGGTAGTCAGAATTTTCCATAAATTCATCAGAGGGCCTCCCTGAAAAAAAAATGGAAAGGAAGGAGAGTCAAAACGCAGCATCAACTATTACTAAAAATCTTGCTAAAACATCTGAAATTTATTTTATGAGGAGTGATTATGGGTTGGCCTTGAATGTGTCATGTTTTTGTTCTATGAAATGTTGTTGTATTGGCTTTAATCCTGTATTAGTCATCCAGCAGTTTGTGAGTTGGCCTGCCACATAAATTGGTTAAATAAATAAATAATATGCCTAGAGGGAGTAGCTACAAGGACACATTAAAACATATTATAGACTTTCAATGGCATCCTGACAGTTCTAAGACCCCCTTCAAAGCCTATATAAAATTAATTCACTGCATGCTGGAGTTTCCAGAGTCATTGAGAATGAGTTGAGTAACATAAATGTTATGAATGAATGAATGAATGAATGAATGAATGAATGAATGAATGAATGAATGAATAAATGAATTATCCAGCCATGGAGACCTGGCAATTACAGAAAGTGAGTATGTTCATGCAGTAGAGTAGAATAGTAGAAGGCTCTTGCTTCACCATCCCATCTCAGGGTTCCTACCATCTGTTGATGACCCATACACATATCAAGCACCAACAACCTCTTTAATCCCTCTTTGGAAAAGGAAAGCAAACTATGGATGTCCCAGTATTGAGAAGAGCCAGCAGTTGTTCCATGGGAGTGTTGAGAGAAAACTGTCTTTAAATTAAAGAACTCTGAAACAAAAGAATGTTCTTAGCAGAAAAAGGATTTTGCTGTACTTTAAAATAAAATAAGGCCAATAAAGAATAGTTGGCAAACACCCGAAATTCTTGCTGTAACCTTAGGTTTATCAAATAAGATTATTAAAGTTTGTGTTGCAATGGTTTATTTCTTTAAAAATACAGCTAAATATGCTTATTCCTATAACATGACATAGATTTGTCTAAAACTTTCTTTAGCTCCATAAACAGCCTTCTTTCCCCTTTAGATGAAGATGGTTAAAGTTTTAAAGCAGCAAATATGATCCTGAAACTGGAGGTGTCCTGGGATGCCAGCTATTTTTTTTTTAAAGGCAGTTCTGCATGAAACTAATTGTGATGGAACGTTGTCCAGATTCCCAGGAAGGAGAGAATGCATTCCAGAGCAGCAAGAGACAATGCAGTTAGGTATTTTGTGTAAAGAAAGGAGATGAAGACACCTCTCCCCTAATAGTTCCCAGAGTGTATATTTTATAGTGCAAGTAGTTTTCTTTAGTTTGGCAAGATTTCTGTCTATAGGAGAGGAAAAATTATGAAAACTGCTTAGAAGAATCTCAATGTATCTTTCTTGAATTTTGAAGCTTGACATAAATGGTTAGAATTCCACTCCTTTTTAATGTGTGCCATATGGCAAGGCATGTAGAAAGAGGGATGGCTTGAAAAAGTAACATTCCTACTTTTTTTTGAACACCTGTGACAGAAATCTTTGCAGCCTTGACTTAGATTTAGATTCAGTTCACCATGCAATGGAGACTTGTTGGAATAAGTTGTTTGACTGTGTTCCCACAATGTGCTTAAATAAATCTTACTAACAGTCTTTTTTTATTAGGTTTTTTTTTGTGGTTTAGTCTGTACTAAAACCTACCTCGCTTGATTATGATTCTGTATTATTATTATTATTATTATTATTATTATTATTATTATTATTATTATTATTATTTATTAGATTTGTATGCCGCCCCTCTCCGCAGACTCGGGGCGGCTCACAGCAGTGACAAAAACAATATACATTGAAAAATCTAATAATTCAAAATCTAAAATAACACTTGCACATTTAAAATCTAAAAGCAAGGAACCCCAATATAAAAAACATACATACAGTCATATCATGCACTAAAACTACATAGGCAGGGGGAGATGTCTCAGTTCCCCCACACTTGACGACAGAGGTGGGTTTTAAGGAGTTAACGAAAGGCAAGGAGGGTAGGGGCAGTTCTAATCTCTGGAGGGAGCTGATTCCAGAGGGTCGGGGCCGCCACAGAGAAGGCTCTTCCCCTGGGTCCTGCCAGACAACATTGTTTAGTCGACGGGACCCGGAGAAGAACAACTCTGTGGGACCTGACCGGTCGCTGGGATTCGTGCGGCAGAAGGCGGTCTCGCAGATATCCTGGTCCGGTGCCATGAAGGGCTTTATAGGTCATAACCAACACTTTGAATTGTGACCGGAAATTGATCGGCAACCAATGCAGACTGCGGAGTGTTGGTGTGACATGGGCATATCTTGGAAAGCCCATGATTGCTCTCGCAGCTGCATTCTGCACGATCTGAAGTTTCCGAACATTCTTCAAAGGTAGCCCCATGTAGAGAGCGTTACAGTAGTATAAGGTTTATAGTTCAAGTTTAATACATTAATCTTAGAAACCAGGAATAATTTTGTATACCAGAGAAAGCACTTCGTATGAATGCATCTTAACTTTGTTCTACCTAATCTGGAAAAACTGAATTGAAGCAGGCCATGTTTCCAATTAAAATACATGCAAAGAATTCTGGGGTAGAATTTATAAGAAGAAAAAAGGGAATAGTTCCATTACATTAGGATAAGATCCATTCTAGTCAAGAATGAGTTCTCATAATGGCTAATCAGGTGAGTTCAGGAATATTATTTGCCTAATATCTCTCATTTCATAGTATTTCCTTCTTTTGCTAGTTCTTTCTATTCGGTCATCCTATTTCACCCCACAGCTTGCCCTCCATCCAAATTATTTTATATCTTCATGTTAAACTGCATGTATCCCCAAATCAGAAATAACACTGAATCTTAAAGAACAGTAATCCTTGAACAATTGTCCAAATTTATCCATATCCATTTGCAGCACTCCAAGTTAATATGCATTACTATATGTTGTAAAAACAAATTCCATAACCACATTAATTGTTAAAAATCAATGTTATAGCACAGCAAATCTCCGATCCTAATATTTTGAATGCATCCATTTTTTAAAGTGCCAAGATGTTAATGCATTTTATAGCTGTTCTTTTCTCAACATCATTCTTCCCTAGTTTTAAATTCTTATTTACCTTCCCCTTCTCCCAATAATTAACAGAGCTGAAAATGTTGTATGGAAATGACATTTTTAATTGTTTGTACCATTTTCAACTAATGTAATTAAATAAGAGGCATTATGAATTCACAATGAAGATTCTGTAGCAATGTGAATCACTGAAATGTAGTAATTGCCACAGCAATTTTCTTATTTGAAATCCTAGAGAAGATATTTACTAGTGATGACATCAGTTCAGAATATTTGTTAAAAATGAATGTGGTGAAGAGATTTTATATTCTTTTCATTTTTTAAAAGCCATTTTTGCTTTTGATTAAGAGAAAAACGGTTCTAAACAGGAAAATAAAAGATAGGATTGAAATATGTAAATCTTATTCCTGGAGCATTTGTAACAAAAACCTAACCTAAGTTTGGATATTTCTGTTTACGATTAGATACAATTTCTGTTTACGATTAGATACAATTATTAAATGTATTTGCATGTATGGTGAATCTGTCTGTGGTTCAAACAGTGTTATGTTCAGTCTTCTGATTAGGAATATTTTCAATATTTTCAATATAATAGAATAGAATTCTTTATTGGCCAAGTGTGATTGGACACACAAGGAATTTGTCTTACTGCTCAAGGAAATTGATGTTTATAGGATTGAGGTCCTCCCTGGACCAGAGACCTTGTGTGACTTGAAAACCAATATGTGTGCCCCAACCCAATAGACTGGTGTCTACAGGCAGAGTGACATGGTTGTGAGTTCAAAAGGAAGACCCTTGTAGCAATGCTGGGGACTTCCACCAGGCTAGGGATTCCCTGACCTTTCGTGGCAAACGAACTTGTTTGTTTGAGTGACTTACTTTTGTCCTTTGGGTAGGGAGCAGGAACCACTGCAGATTCCGAATGTGGTGCCTGGCCCACGGTACAATCACTATGCAGGTGGGTTGGAGTTGGTGGGAGTTTGAGGATAGTTTGGGGTTTTTTTCTTCTTTGGGTGATGTGTGTCCAGTCGTTTGCAGCTTCAGGGGGGTTGGTTCTGATGTGCTCTTCTGTGGTGTTGGATGTGTTGGGAGTATGTTGGTCTTTCTTGTTTTGAGGGTTTTGAGGTTTTGAGGTTTCTCTCTATGTTTTCTATTTTTTCCTCAAGTAATTGGATTACTTTACATTTTTTGCAAGTGAAGTTTTGGAAGTTTGAGGGTAGGAGTGTATACATGGAGCACAGTGTGCAACTCACTAGGAAGTCAGCTCTTTCATCTTCTTTGTGTATGGTGGGTTTGTCTTCCATGTGGGTAGTAGGAGTGTCTTCTCTCTGAGTGTGTGGTTCGTTCTTCATGGTAGGAGGCTGGTAGTGGAATAGTTGATGAGTGCTGCTGATGAGTACTGTTTTTGTATTTAGTTGTATTTTGGTTGGTCTTGTTTTTGCTGATTTATTAGTTGATTATGCTTTGATTAAGCGTAAGGCTCTGGGGAAGCTCCTGCGTCAGTTGGGCACCCGGTGTAATGCTGGGGCGCTCGAGGAGGCTCCGGTAGGCTTGGTTGGGTTCTGGGCGTCTTACGCTGTCGTGGGGGCTCTGGGAAAGCTCCTGCGCTAGCTGGGCACCGGGTATGGTGTAGGGGGCTTGAGGGTGTCCGGCAGGCTTGGGCATCTACCACTGTTGTCGGGGGCACTGGGGAAGCTCCTGCATTAGCTGGGCTCCGGGTGTGATGTCAGGGGCTTGAGGAGGCTCCGGCAGGCTTGGTTGGGCTACGGGCGTCTTCCACTGTCGTTGGGGGCTCTGGAAGCTCCTGCATCAGCTGGGTGCCGGGGTTGGGTTCCGGGCATCTTCCGCTGTCGTCGGGGGCTCTGGGGAGGCTCCCGCGTCGGTAGAGTGCCGGGTTTGATGCTGTGGGCTCAAGGAGGGCTCCAAAAATCTAGCCCCAACAATTTCCTTTAATCTTGATCCAAGCATAATACCAATTAGAATGAAGCCTTATAGGATCCCATTCGCACAAAACCCCCAAATCGACCAGGAGTGGGATAAACTCATTAGCCAAGGTGTATCAGAACCAGTTGATCATGCAAGACGGGAAATACCCATAGTTACACCAGTCAAGAGTTATGAGTCAGTGGGCATATGCACTGACTATAAATGTCCTCTGAATAAGGCCCTGCATATCCAGTCTCAAATGTCCAACATTTGCTCTATATATTAGGCCTGGGCTCCATCTTTGCTAAACTAAATCTCATGCAGGTGTACCAACAACTACCAGTAGATGGCATCATGGCAGAGGTGCAAACCATAGTCATGTACAGGGGGGAATTTAAATGTCAATTCAGTGTCAGCAAAACCCCAGGAATATTTCAGAGCATTATGGAGCAGCTATTAAATAAAATTCCTGGAGTAGTGCCCTATATTTTGATGATGTGCTCATCACTGCCTCCAATGAGACCCCACTAAGACAGCATCTGAGAGAGGTTCTGAGCAGATGTAGGCCACAATTCATGGTCACCCAATTTGAGGATTTCTTAGGAGACCTAGGCATCCAACATGCACTAACCAATCCCTTCCACCCAGCTAGTAATTGACAAGTTGACCACGAGTCTTTGGACAAGGGCGGCATACAAATCTAATTAATAATAATAATGATGATGATGATGATGATGATGATAATAATAATAATAATAATAATAATAATAAAAACTACTATGGGACTTCCGACTTCCGACTGACTGAATTCTGAAGCATAACACACCAGGTATCCTGATTGTGGAGAAAAAGAAAGTATGGATTATCGACGTCGCAATCCCAGGGGACAACAGAATAGAGGAGAAGCTGCTAGAGAAATTAGTGAAATACGAAGATCTAAAAATCGAGCTGCAACGACTCTGGCATAAGCCAGTGAAAGTGATCCCAGTGGTACTTGGCACGCTGCGTGCAGTGCCAAAGGATCTTAGCGGACATTTGAAAACCATCGGAATTGACAAAATCTCCATCTGTCAATTGCAAAAGGCCACTTTACTGGGATTGGCAAACATAATTCGCCGCTACATCACGCAGTCCAAGGTGCTTGGGAAGTGCCCGACTGATGATGAAATACAAAATCCAGCATAGTGACCTCGTTTGTTGTGTTGTATTGACATAATAATAATAATAATAATAATAATAATAATAATAATAATAATAATAATAATAATAATGGTCAGATAAGCCAAGGATAGGCTCTGGTGACTGGCAAGCAAGGGTGGATAAATTGCTCTTGTTACAACATATAACTCCCAGTGCAGCCACTGGTAGAAGCCCAGCCAAGCTATTGATGGGCCAGCAACTCCGTTCTACACCCAAATTATGCAATCAGCAGGAGCAACCCTGTACAAAACGAACTAGGTCATTTGCAATAAAAGACCACTTATTCACCAGGAACTTTGCCAAAGGGTCCCTATGGCTACCTGGGGAAATAGTAGAGATCACCAGTCCCAGATTCCATGTGGTAGCTTTATTGGATGGGAGAAAATGGCGCTGGCACATAGATCAACTGCGCAGTTGCCAACCTACAAACACAGATTACCAAAATCCCTTTAATGATAATTTTCCTTCAGCTGACTCAAGCCCGATGGCGACCTATTGGATGATCCCAGACCCCAGAAAAGTCTGCCAGTTCCAGTAGAATCCACGACTCTGCCCAAAACCTTCCAGGTTCCATAGGTGGAGCCAGAGACTATAGACCCAACCTCCCTGACCGAAGCCAACTCCCCTACTGAACTGTGCAGGTCCAGTGGAGTTCCTAAATGCTCCACCTATCTACATATATAAATGTTTGGACTAAACCAAGAGGGAGGAGTGTTAAGTTTTTAGAATTAATTTAGAATTAGATTTTGATGTTTTTAGTAGTGAGTTTTTTGTACATTTAAATATTAGATTTCTTCATGCATTGTATTGAGTCTGCGGAGAGGGGCGGCATACAAATCTAAATAATAAAATAAATAAATAAATAAATAAATTCTTTGTTGTGAGCTGGCCAGAGTCCCAGGAGAAAGGCGGCATAGAAATATGTTTAATAAATAAATAAAAAGTATTGGGACTGTATTTCTCCAAGGTCTGCAATTCAAGTGGGAAAGAAGAGATCGTTGATTGGCTGAGCCATCTGACAGCTCCCTATATAAGAGATTGCTGTCAGCCTGGCTAGTTGCTTACTCATTGCTACAATAAAGAGCTGTAGTTCAAGTCTTTCTCAATCCTCTTTAGTGTCAGGATTCAACACTTCTGTTCCTTAGAAAAACTTTATCTGTTAAAGGTCTATGGGGATTCTCAGTCATCCAGGTGCTAGTCCCAAAGGTGCTTTTTCAAGAAGCAACTGGATTTTCTGGTTTTCTTTGAAGATGCTTTGCTTCTCACCCAAGAAGCTTTTTCAGCTCTAACTAGATGGTGGGGAATAGAAGGATTTATACTTCTTGCAGTCAGCTGGTCATTTGCATTATTTTAGCAAGTCTTTAAGGCCACCTGGAAGTTTATTGTTGTCCTCAGGGTCTTCTGAACAGTACAAATGGGTGTGGAGTGTTCTTGGAGCTGCTGAAAAGACTGTGTTGTAGACTGAAGAGAGATGATGTCATATCCCTCCCCCTTTATTTAGAGCTGTTCAATTTGGACCTAGATAATCTATTTGATTTCTCTCTCGAACCAGCAGTTCTCTCTATCCAAACTGTGGACTTTGCTGTCTTCAAAAGAGTGGCTTGTGTCTTTCAAATTCAGGGGGAGTGTTAAAACCTGTCCTGATGGGTTTGTTCTCCTATGCTGTGCCATTCATTTATGAGGAGGAGCAGAGATGGAATTCACATAATTTAACAACTGTCTTGCCAAGAATAAAAAATGTGAGCAGGCGTCACAAAACACAGTGATAAAGGATGGGATTGTGCCCACAGGTCTCCACTACCAGTTTGCCCAAACCGGTCCGACTAGGCTAAATCCCATGTCTAGAGAGGAGACTTTAGGAGCAGAAATAATAACATCTATAAAATATCATTGGTACAATTTTGCTGGTGTCAAATGGCTTAGTGTTAAATCACTAATGACAGAAGATATGATTACAAAACTCAAATGCTGAGACTATCAAGCCCCTTGATCAGTATATCTGAAGATCAGAATATCTGAAGGTCAACAAAATAAATTAAAGGCATACTGGAAGTCTTCATGCTCTCTAAAGTTTGTTTGCTTGCAGACTTTTCATTACCCAACTGGGTAACATCATCAGAGTGAAGGAGTGTAGGATTTGCTGCTTATTTATGTATAGTAACTTGTCCTGTCAGTGTAGAAGGACTAGGTACTTGCTTTTAACTAGTAAAAGTCACCATGCTCTTCATTATCATTCAAAAAATATTTCAACTGAAATCACATTGTTTTGTAGGAGACACAAAGGCTAAAACATCAGCTGTTATCCATGAAAATCTTCAAGAGGAAATTTGCTGGAAAAAATTAGTACAGAGCTGGACTAAGAATGTATGGAGAATGTGTTCTTGATCCTCCTTGTAATTTCATCTGGTGAAAGCTTATACTTGTGGAAGGCTGTCAAAACAAAGCTGTCAAAATCATACATAAAATATGAAAATTGAGCCTGGTAAGATAGGATATTTGCATGGGCTTCACTCCTTGAAACAATAATTTTAAAAGCATGCCCATTATTCATAGAACATACAGTGTACTTACTGCTCTCCCCTAATTAGATATTTCCATAAAGTTATAATAAGGTTTTTAAATAAGATTCTCCTTCTCCTTGCCAGATCCTTGGCTTTCACTGCAAACTGGATGGATTTCTGCTGACTTGGCCACAAATAGGCCAAGCAATTTCACAAGTGGAGAGATGCTTGAGATTTTTTGTTCAACATATGAAGTGAAAGCATTAGTTCAGGAATAAAAGAAATCTACTTCTGGTCATAATAGTAATGGGTGAAATTCCTGTGCTATGACTCCTGCTGTTATCACCTAGCTTAACAAAGCCTCAATGCAAAAGTATCTCACTTGTGTACATGTCTCATATCCCCTTAATATTGGCATCTATAAAAACTGGAAGTTCACATCATTGAAAGGGCACGTAGAGGTCAGATTGCCTGCTTGCTTTTTAAGGATAACAGAGGTGATACTGAATATTATTTTGAAAGCCGGGACACTTGCAGAGGGCTGGCAGAGCTAAATGTTGTAAGTTCAGGCAAAGATTACTCTTTGAATTCACTTGATCACACATTTACTCCTTGGCATCCACAGAGGGGTCTCAAAGCCTTGAATGTTAAAATCTACAGAAAAATTACAAATCAGGATGCTTTAAATCATACAGAAGAAGTCAAATTAGGAAAATGTGGTCATATCCTCTATATGAGATTATATCAAGTCATGAATCTGTAGAAAGAATTTAGGATGACTTTAGAACTGCTATATTATTCCACAATACTCAGGCAGCTCTCCTCAAAGAAAATTGTCTGAGATGTACATAGAGCTTGGACCAAACTTAGAAATGTGTTAAGTCTTATATCTTATATAATGAGCCACGGTAGCACAATGATTAGGATGCAATACTGCAAGCTACTTCCACTGTCTACCAACTGCCTGTAATCAGGCAGTTCAAATTTATTTATTTATTTATTTATTTATTTTGTTCAATACACAATGAGGGTTTTAGTGGGTATATATCTATATACACATAGTAAAATACATGATGGTTATAGAGGAGATACTCATAGTAAAATATATCTAAGAAATAATAGAAAAGAAGGTATAGTACTAGAACATATCAATGAAAGAATAGAAGAGATATAGGAATAGAAGAAAGGTATAGGAGATATAGGAGAGCAATAGGACAGGGGACAGAAGGCACTCTAGTGCACTTGTACTCGCCCCTTACTGACCTCTTAGGAATCTGGATAGGTCAACCGTAGATAATCTAAGGGTAAAGTGTTGGGGGTTTGGGGATGACACTATGGAGTCCGGTAATGAGTCTCGGTTACTGAAGTCATATTTTTTACAGTCAAGTTTGGAATGGTTAATATTAAGTTTAAACCTGTTGTGTGCTCTTGTGTTGTTGTGGTTGAAGCTGAAGTAGTCGCTGACAGGCAGGACGTTGCAGCATATGATCTTGTGGGCAATACTTAGATCTTGTTTAAGGCGTCTTAGTTCTAAACTTTCTAGGCCCAGGATTGAAAGTCTAGTCTCGTAGGGTATTCTATTTCGAGTGGAGGAGTGAAGGGCTCTCCTGGTGAAGTATCTTTGGACATTTTCAAGGGTGTTAATGTCTGAGATGCGATATGGGTTCCAAACAGATGAGCTGTATTCTAGGATGGGTCTGGCAAAAGTTTTGTAAGTTCTGGTAAGTAGTGTGAGATTGCCAGAGCAGAAGCTACGTAGGATTAGGTTTACAACTCTTGAAGCCTTCTTGTCTATGTTGTTGCAGTTTCATGATACTCAAGGTTGACTCAGCCTATCATCCTTCTGAGTTGGTAAAATGAGTAACCAAATTGTTGAGGGCAACATGCTGATCCTGCAAAATGCTTAGAGAGGGCTGCAAAGCACTGTAAAGTGGTATATAAATCTAAGTGCTCCTGCTATTGCTGTCTCACTTTCACATGTTCTGGAAATCTGTGCAGAAAACAGGCTCAGAGCCATGAAAACAGTCTGGGAATAAGGCTACAAATTTGGGAAATGTTGAATTTTCCCAGGAGCAAAATTCTTCAACGCAAAGGAATAAATTTTAGCTCTGTCTAATATTGGATCATGGGAGGTCAGATCCATGTTCCTAACACTTTTTCCCATCTATTTGTCACCTAATTGGGGAAGATGTCGGGTCAGTGGAAAAATAGACCAACAGTGGACTTTAACAAGAGCCGGGGTGGCGCAGCAGGTAGAGTGCTGTACTGTAGGCCACTGAAGCTGACTTGTAGATCTGAAGGTCAGCGGTTCAAATCTCATCACCGGCTCAAGGTTGACTCAGCCTTCCATCCTTCCGAGGTGGGTAAAATGAGGACCCGGATTGTGGGGGCAATAGCCTAGCTCTGTTTAAAAAGTGCTATTGCTAACATGTTGTAAGCCGCCCTGAGTCTAAGGAGAAGGGCGGCATAAAACTCAGATAAATAAATAAATAAATAAATAGATGATAGATAGATAGATAGATAGATAGATAGATAGATAGATAGATAGATAGATAGATAGATAAATATTGCCCTGGTATTGATATCACACATACATTGCAGTAGGGTGGAACAGTGCAGTAAAGGAATGTCCCCAGAAGATACGTCAGTTAGCTTGGCTGGGAGAGGGAGGACTTGACATGGGTCCGCAACTTGGGCGTCCTCCTCGATCCACAGCTCACATTAGAGAACCATCTTTCAGCTGTGGCGAGGGGGGCGTTTTCCCAGGTTCGCCTGGTGCACCAGTTGCGCCCCTATTTGGACCGGGACTCAATGCTCAGAGTCACTCATGCCCTCATCACCTCGAGGTTCGACTACTGTAACGCTCTCTACATGGGGCTACCTTTGAAAAGTGTTTGGAAACTTCAGATCGTGCAGAATGCAGCTGCGAGAGCAGTCATGGGCTTACCTAGGTATGCCCATGTTTCACCAACACTCCGCAGTCTGCATTGGTTACCGATCAACTTCCGCTCACAATTCAAAGTGTTGGTTATGACCTTTAAAGTCCTTCATGGCACTGGACCAGAATATCTCCGAGACCGCCTGCTGCCGCACGAATCCCAGCGACCGATTAGGTCCCACAGAGTGGGCCTTCTCCGGGTCCCGTCAACTAAACAATGTCGGTTGGCGGGCCCCAGGGGAAGAGCCTTCTCTGTGGCAGCCCCGACCCTCTGGAACCAACTCCCCCCGGAGATTAGAACTGCCCCTACTCTCTTTGCCTTTCGTAAGCTCCTTAAGACCCACCTTTGTCGTCAGGCATGGGGGAACTGAGACATCTCCCCCGGGCATATACAATTTATGAATGGTATGTGTGTATGTATGTGTGTTTAGAAATGGGGTTTTTAAAATGTTTTTAGTAGAAATTTAGATTTGTTGTAAACTGTTTCACTTTGTTGTGAGCCCCCCCGAGTCTGCGGAGAGGGGCGGCATACAAATCTAAATAATAAATAAAATAAATAAATAAATTCAGTCTTTCACTCTTACCAAATACAAACAAATGGATTTTGGCAGTGGTTTGCTCTCCAAGCTTGTTTCCATTTAGTTTCTGAACATTTGGTTACCAGGCTAGGTATCAGCAGCAGCAGGATTTTCTTGTCCTGTTCTTCTTAGCTTATAAATGTCTTTATATGTATGTATGCCAGCGTGATCAATTGGTTGTTTCGTTGGCTGTTCATTTGGAGCTAACTTTAAATTCTGAACAGCTGATTGATTCTCTTGTTGGTTGATTGGTTGTTTGAATGGTCTAGTTTCTTATATATTCGTATATTAGTAGCTGGATACCCATGCTTTTCTCTGAAACTATGTGATTGGGCTTGACAGAACAGAACAGAACAGAATTCTTTATTGGCCAAGTGTGATTGGACATACAAGGAATTTGTCTTTGGTGTATATTCTCTCAGTATATATAAAAGAAAAGATACATTTATCAAGAATCATGAGATACAACACTAACGATTGTCATAGGGTTCAAATCAGGAAACAATCAATATTAATATAAATCATAAGGATGCAAGCAACAAATTACAGTCATACAGTCATAAGTGGGAGGAGATGGATGATAGGAACGATGAGAAAAACTAGTAGTAATAATAATGCAGCCTTAGTGAATAGTTTGACAGTTGTGAAGGAATTATTTGTTTAGCAGAGTGTTGGTGTTAAATTTACAGTTAAACTTGAAAATGAATGAGTAGTTAGGATTGGGCTTGATACACTGACACCTAAAGCTTGAAAATTTATGTAGAATGTGTAACTCTGTAGAATCAGAGCGTATTAATATAAGGCAACTGGCAGTTGGAACAGAGTTCTTTTCGGGTGGAGAGGGAGAGTAGAACATCTAATTCTTTAGCACCAGAGCATGTTAATATAATATTGTATAAGAAATACTAATGATCTGATAGTCATTTCAAAAAATATTTTCTTACCAAGCACCTAGAAGCTAAGGGAAACATAGATGCCAAGTTTTGAGTATGTAGTCTTCATGGTTCTGGAAATTTCATGATCAATGAGTAGTACAGTGGTACCTCATCTTACGAACGCCTCTTCTAACGAACTTTTCAAGATATGAACCCGGTGTTTAAGATTTTTTTGCCTCTTCTTCCCAACTATTTTCACCTTACGAACCCAAGCAGCTGCTGCTGGGATGAAGGGGTTTCTTTCCCCCCCCCTGTTTTGAAGAAAGAAAAGGGAGGGGCAGCTTGGAGGAGTAAAGATTTTGGATGCTTGCAAAAGCACTGAAACGGTGTCTTTTTAAGAAAGAAAAGGGAGGGGCGCCCCCCTTGCCTTTCTTCCTTTCCACTCACCCTTTAGCCTAGCCTTGCTTCTTCCACCCGCCCACTTAAGCTGCTCCTCCCTGCCCTCTGTTCACCTCCCTTCTAAAGTTTGGGATTTTCCTGAAGGATTTGCACGCATTATTTGCTTTTACATTGATTCCTATGGGAAACATTGTTTCATCTTACGAACTTTTCACTTTACGAACCTCCTCCTGGAACCAATTAAGTTCGTATGATGAGGTACCACTGTATCTAACTTATATATTTATAGATTGAATCTAGATCGATATGCTTGTTGATTCTTTGGTAGAATACCAGGCTTCAATAAATTCACGTGTGTGGCAGGTGTTAGCATGTCAAATGGTTTTTGTTCCTTTCCAATCAAACTGGTGTTATTTATTATCAATGGGGTTTGAGACCAGGGGAAAAATGGTTTCCTGATTCTTTTCAAGGAAATTTATTGTGGATTTCCAATCTGGATGACATGTTCTATCCTTTATGATTGATACTGAATAAACAACAGTAACATAAACAAGATAACAGGCAGATTAAAAAATAACAAGTAAAAACAAGATACCGTAGACCAAGCAGATTTCACACCAAATGGGCAATGAGCTTTTCTCGTGTGAAGTCCTATTTGCATAAAAGTCAAACTTTGTATTTGATTAATTTTACACAGAAGTGGCACTAATGCCCTTATTGCATAAATATTGTCAGGAAAGAAAAAGTGCTTGATTCTCTTAAATGGACAACTGAGTAATGTCAGAATTATGCCAAAGTGTTCTGAATGGAAATGGCCATGATTCAAAATAAGAAATCAGTTTCTATGAGCGATGATTTTTGGACAGTTCCCTTTTGATCAGAAGGCCTGCAATTAAATAAAGAATAACATTGAAAACATAGAAACAGAAAGAATGGGAACAAAGGAACAATAAAGAACATTTTGCATTTATTTAACATTATACTTCAATTATATTGCCACAATCAATATTGATGATATGGACCAGACAGATTCTTGGAAGATTGGGTTAATGGTTGTCACTTAGAAAGAACAGCTGTGTGATTAAATATTAATTGTCAGGAAGCACAATGTAAACCGGCTGGAACCTTCACGTTCAGATATGAGATTCACAGATTCAGCTGATTTGCTACCAATATGACACATAATACTGGATAAGCTTTCGATATGATCTAACAAGGAGGACCCTTTGGTACTTTTGTGCAAGCAATGAAGCCAAAAGAAGCAAATATTATTCAAAATATAGTATCATTACTCAGATGCCTATAATATATATCAGGATTATACTATGATTATATCCTATGCTATCCTTTATTTTTATTTATTTATTTTGTCCAATACACAATGAGGGTTTTAGTGGGTATATACCTATATACACATAGTAAAATACATGATGAAGCTTATAGAGGAGATACTCATAGTAAAATATATCTAAGAAATAATAGAAAAGAAGATATAGTAATAGAACATATCAATGAAAGAATAGAAGAAGAGATATAGGAATAGAAGAAAGGTATAGGAGATATAGGAGAGCAATAGGACAGGGGACGGAAGGCACTCTAGTGCACTTGTACTCGCCCCTTACTGACCTCTTAGGAATCTGGATAGGTCAACCGTAGATAATGTAAGGGTGTTGGGGGTTTGGGGATGACACTATGGAGTCCGGTAATGAGTTCCACGCTTCGACAACTCAGTTACTGAAGTCATATTTTTTACAGTCAAGTTTGGAGCGGTTAATATTAAGTTTAAATCTGTTGTGTGCTCTTGTGTTGTTGTGGTTGAAGCTGAAGTAGTCACCGACAGGCAGGACATTGCAGCATCTGATCTTGTGGGCAATACTTAGATCTTGTTTAAGGCGTCTTAGTTCTAAACTTTCTAGGCCCAGGATTGAAAGTCTAGTCTCATAGGGTATTCTATTTCGAGTGGAGGAGTGAAGGGCTCTTCTGGTGAAGTATCTTTGGACATTTTCAAGGGTGTTAATGTCTGAGACGCGATATGGGTTCCAAACAGATGAGCTGTATTCGAGGATGGGTCTGGCAAAAGTTTTGTAAGCTCTGGTAAGTAGTGTGAGATTGCCAGAGCAGAAGCTACGTAGGATTAGGTTTACAACTCTTAAAGCCTTCTTGGCTATATTGTTGCAGTGGGCTTTGGCACTTAAATTTTTTGTTATTAGTATACCAAGGTCCTATCCTATCCTATACTAATTAGTATTACTACGTTCCAGACTGGAACGTATAGAAAAGTGTTTTCACATAGTGGGTTGCTACCAATGCGATGGTGGAGTGCGCACTGGTAGCGGCCACCAGATTACATAACTTGCGTGCAACTGCTTCAGTGGCAGTCCTATAGGCACTGCCATCTTTTTTCTTTTTCTTTTGGTTCGTGTGCATGCGCAGAAGCAAAATCCTGTGAGGGAACATGCGTGTGTGTGAGATTTCAGTGACTTCTTTGCTTCTGCGCATGTGCAGCAGCAAAAACAAGCTGGGGATGCATGTGCATAGTATGCACACACATACCCCACAACTGAGGCTGTGCACACAGTGCACCGCTAGCTGCGGGAGTAGCAACCCGCCCTTGCATATAATGGTTGAGATTTTTAATCAAGTATGAATCTTTATCAAGGGGCACCTGTCTTTGCATAAAATGCAATCCATAGAAGATTAGGTGGCATGTGCTCTAAATTCCGAAAAAGTTAGAAATATAGAAATATAGAAGTCTGACGGCAGAAAAAGACCTCCTGGTCCATCTAGTCTGCCCTTATACTATTTTCTGTATTTTATCTTAGGATGGATATATGTTTATCCCAGGCATGTTTAAATTCAGTTACTGTGGATTTATCTACGTCTGCTGGAAGTTTGTTCCAAGGATCTACTACTCTTTCAGTAAAATAATATTTTCTCATGTTGCTTTTGATCTTTCCCCCAACTAACTTCAGATTGTGTCCCCTTGTTCTTGTGTTCACTTTCCTATTAAAAACACTTCCCTCCTGGACCTTATTTAACCCTTTAACATATTTAAATGTTTCGATCATGTCCCCCCTTTTCCTTCTGTCCTCCAGACTATACAGATTGAGTCCATGAAGTCTTTCCTGATACGTTTTATGCTTAAGATCTTCCACCATTCTTGTAGCCCGTCTTTGGACCCGTTCAATTTTGTCAATATCTTTTTGTAGGTGAGGTCTCCAGAACTGAACACAGTATTCCAAATGTGGTCTCACCAGCGCTCTATATAGCGGGATCATAATCTCCCTCTTCCTGCTTGTTATACCTCTAGCTATGCAGCCAAGTATCCTACTTGCTTTTCCTACCGCCCGACCACACTGCTCACCCATTTTGAGACTGTCAGAAATCACTACCCCTAAATCCTTCTCTTCTGAAGTTTTTGCTAACACAGAACTGCCAATGCAATACTCAGACTGAGGATTCCTTTTCCCCAAGTGCATTATTTTACATTTGGAAACATTAAACTGCAGTTTCCATTGCTTTGACCATTTAAGTTAATAAAATGTTAGTAGGTGAAACAAAAGTGGGCAGTTTATGCTCTTCCAGTTTTTTCTGAATTTTATCTCCTAGCATCTCTTGCCATAGGACATGATCATTTAGATTGCTCAGCACAGAGAAAATTATTTTCTCTATCACACAACACTAGGACCAGGGGGCACTTCCTAAAGCTCATAGGTAAGAAAGCAAGGACAAATAAAGGGAAATATTTATTCACCCAAAGGGTCGTTGGTTTATGGAATTCATTTCCAGAAGAGGTGACAGCTGTCAGCCTGGATAGCTTCAAGGCAGGATTAGACAGATTCGTGGATGCCAAGTGTATTGGTGGTTATTGAAACAGATGTCCATGTGCCGCCTCTATGTTGGTTGAGGCAGGCAGGATTCCCTTGAGTACCATTTGTTGGGAGTCAAGGGAAAGGGAGGGTCTTGCCTTCTCTTTCTGCTCAAGATCCCCATGTACAATTGGTGGACCACTGTGTGACACAGAATGCTGAATTCGATGGGCTTTGGCCTGATTCAGCATGGCTCTTCTTATGTTCTTACTCCCTACTTCTGATGTAAAGAGTGAAAACCTTTTTTGAATATCATTCAGACAAATGCACGCTATTATTTAATATATATTTTCCCCCAAAATGGATAAGTCATTCTATGAGTTATCAGCATAGAATGCTGCTTGATTCTTTTCCCTATCCCCCTTCCTTCTATATCTACTTCCCTCCCTTCACAACCCCCTTCTCCCACTCCCCAATTACTACATAAGTAGAGTGTAAAAAATGTACAATATGCATATCTCTTTTGTCTTTCTGTATTTGGTTTTTATTGTATATATTTAATAAATTTATTTAAAAAAAAAAAAGAATGCTGCTTGATGCCGAATCAATCCACTGCTTTCAGATCTACCTGAAGGCATCAGAGGTTGACTTGAGAGCTTTTTATTCCTTGCAGCTCTTCTGCAAAGCTACAGGCTGAGAATTCTACAGGGAATGTATTGACTCCATTGTTGTAGTTAATTATTATCACCCACTGTTCTTATTTATAAACCGAGAAAGAAGAAATAGTTTATTTAGGAAATTAAATAGGAAATTTTGCTCATTATATAGAACAGTGTTCAAACTTTCCAGTCCATTTGATCTGCAGCAGGCAGCAGAGGGAGGAGTTGGTTTTGCGTAGCCAACCTAATCCCATAAATGGAGCTTCACGTGCTTGTCCCCCCTCCGCTTGCAAGTTCTCAACAGGCCACGTACTGATCCTCAAACTAGGGGTTGAGGACCTCAGATATAGAAGATAGAAGATTGAAAAAGGCCAAATGCTATTTTTTAAAAAAATCAGGTTTTTAAAAATTAATTACTCTAACCGCTTACTTAAATGTTTTACAGGTAGTGATTTACTCAAAAGTTTTAAAGCTTCTTGAAGATTAGAAAAGTTGGAAGTTTCTTCTTAACCCATAATTTTACATCCTTCCTTTTTCCTTTCCCTACTATCTTTATTTTCATTTGTATTTTCTATTATAAAATTTAATAAAAATTTGAAACTAAATGTGTTGGTTGCCTTTCAGCCAAGCCCTTTCCATATTTTCAAAGTTTTCATTAGATACTTTCAAAAGTAAAAAAGAAACTATAACCATCAATAATAATAATATCTGAGAACGTATGTCAAAGGCTGCTATTTTTCATATACTGTATTTAAATGGGCAGCGGTATTACTCAAATGATTCAGTGGAGTGACTGCTGAATCATAATGAGGAAGTAGAAAGAGAAGAAGGGCCTCCGTTTTCTTCTCCTGGAGATATTATGTAGTTGATATTCAGTTCTGTAATTTATTTTTTCATCTAGAAATGGAACCAGGAAGAATTGTTTCATAGTTCTATGTTTAGAATGCAAATGTCACCTCATTTCCTCTCTATTAATCAGTTTCACATTCTTAACTTTGAGAATCATAGAGAAATGATGAACTTCATTTAAAAATCTATCTTTTATTACCTAATTTATCTTACTGTGTCACAGTATTTCTCACCCCTAGCAGCTTGGCAGTTTTCAGATAGGGCCTGCTGGGGAATTCTGGGAATTGGAGTCCTCACATCTGAAAACTGTCAAGGTCTGGAAACATTATTCAAGCCATTTCCTTTTCTTTCTTTTTTTTGCTCTGTCAATAGGATTGCTGTTTTAAGATATACACATGACTGTGTTCTGAGCTGGTTAGAGGAGGGATGAAACAGAAATATAATGCACAATATGAAATGAGATTCTTTTATATACAACAAAGCCATGTCACAATTTGGAAGTTTGGAATAAATATATGACTAAGTAAGATATCATGAACATGATGAGTAATATTTATAAGCCACAAAATTAAAGTAGCCCTCCATGAAATTGTGACTCCTTCTTTAGCTCTTCTGTCTTTACTATTAAGGATTTTAGCTAAATCAATCTATCTATCTATCTATCTATCTATCTATCTATCTATCTATCTATCTATCTATCCATCCATCCATCCATCCATCCATCCATCCATCCATCTATCTATCTATCATTTATTTACTTATTGCATTTATATGTCGCTCATTCCAAAACAGACTTAGGGCAGCTGATAAGTAAGATAAATACAACAATAGTAAAATAGAGAAATAATAAAATATGATCAGAATAAAATCAATAATATAGTAAAACAATAATATTCTAAAAAAAAACCATACATACACTACAGTCAATCTAATTCCAGGTCTATTGGAAAAGCCAGGTCTTAACAGCTTTCTGGAAGACCAGTAGGGTAGGAGAATGCGAATCCCTGGGGGCAGTTGATTCCATAGGGTCGGAACGGCCACAGAGAAGGCTCTTCCCAGAGGTCCTCCCAACTGACATTGCTTGGCGGATGGGACCTGGAGAAGGCCCTTACTGGCCGCAATGACAAATTAACAACAATGAAGCCCTCTAAACAGTACAAGTCCTAAATAAATTTCACAAAGCGGTACATACCGTGTTTCCCTGATAGTAAGGCAATGTCTTACTATCTTTTTACCCCCAAAAGCCCCACTGTGTCTTACTTTGGGGGTATGTGTTATATTGTCCCGGGCACCAGGGCCGGCTCGTCTTCGGGCTTCGGCACGGGCGAGGCCTCTTCTCCTCCGGGCGGGCGGCGTTAGGCGGCATTGCGTGGCAGGCGCGGCTGCCCGTCGGGCCCGGCCTCCATCCCTCCTGCGCTGCGGCGGGGCCGGTCCGCGATGCGCGTCCTGGGGGCGCCCGGCTGGCCGGCTCCGGAGGCTGCGGCTCCTCCCGCTGCTGCCCAATGCCGAGGATGCCCCGCGCCCAGCCCGGCTATGGCAGCAGGCAGGCAGGCAGCCCCAGGCGCGGCGGGGAGAGCAAAGGCGGCTTCAGCCCGGGCGAGGCCTCTTCTCCTCTGGGCGGGCAGCATTAGGCGGCGTTGCGCGGCAGGCGCGGCTGCCCGTCGGGCCCGGCCTCCATCCCTCCTGCGCCGTGGCGGGGCCGGTCCACGATGCGCGTCCTGGGGGCGCCCGGCTGGCCGGCTCCGGAGGCTGCAGCTCCTCCCGCTGCTGCCCAACGCCGAGGATGCCCCGCGCCCAGCCCGGCTACGGCAGCAGGCAGGCAGGCAGCCCCAGGCGCAGTGGGGAGACCAAAGGCGGCTTCGGCCTGGGCGAGGCCTCTTCTCCTCCGGGCGGGCGGCGTTAGGCGGCATTGCGTGGCAGGCGCGGCTGCCCGTCGGGCCCGGCCTCCATCCCTCCTGCGCCACGGCGGGGCCGGTCTGCGATGCGCGTCCTGGGGGCACCCGGCTGGCCGGCTCCGGAGGCTGCGGCTCCTCCCGCTGCTGCCCAACACCGAGGATGCCCCGCGCCCAGCCCGGCTACGGCAGCAGGCAGGCCGGCAGCCCCAGGCACGGCGGGGAGAGCAAAGGCGGCGGGAGTAGCGGACGCCTCCCTTGCTTTTAGTACCGTGTTTCCCCGAAAGTAAGACATATGTCTTACTTTCGGGGTATGGCTTATATTAGCCGACCCCCCTGAAACCCCCCATATGTCTTACAATCAGGGGGGTCTTACTATCGGGGAAACACGGTAGGTGTATAAATACCAGGTTGCCGAGGCAGATGTAAGATTAGGGGTGGGAGTCTTTAGCAAGATGTCTTACAGAAGTCACCTTGATCAACCTAACATGAGGAGCTACTGCTACTTTCTTACCTCTTTCTTCCTGTATGGAGAACAAACAAACTTTTCTATAACTTGCAACCATTGTTACTTCTGTCTAAGCACTTCAAATCAGTGGATGAAGAACTTAGGGTATTGCAGAGCAGCTGGCTCCCATTTGGGTGGGCAGCTAATAGATGACACCTCACATATAGAGGAAACATTTGATTTGGAAGTACTGTATAGTAGGAGCAGAATTTCTGTGTGGTGCTGGGGAGAGGCCCTGAGAAGTCCTGACCCAAGGAGTCTGAGCAAGGGTTGTGTGTGTGCAGGGCTGGGCAGCAGACAGGATGGGATGGAATGCAGTTCCACCAATGGAAATGAGGCTGTGTGCCCAGCTCCAACTGACTATCCCCCTTCCCATCCTCTTCCTCCTCCTTGGAAAGCGGCAGGGAGACCAGCACCGGCAGGAGTTGCAGGGGGCCCATTTACTCCCCCCTCTTTTCTCAACAGCTGATCGGCACCCATTCGCCTAGGTACCCAGCCTGAGGTAGGGGGCAGCCCAGGAAGGAGAGTGTGGGAAACGCGAAGCAAATTGTCACCCCAGAAAACGACACTGGTGAGGTTGTAAGTCAAGGACTTAACAGTTCACTTGAATGATGATGATCATTCAAGCCACTCCCACCTGGTCACATGACTGTCAGGCCACTCCTACCCAATCACATGACCATCAAGCCACACCCACAAAATAAGCCACACCCACAGTGTGGCAGTAAAAATTTTGGCTGCCCATTACTCTCTCTCTCTCTCTCTCTCTCTCTCTGTGTGTATGCTATTTACCAGATTGAGACAGCAAATGTCACTGACTGCTATGGATGCTGGATAGGTAACTGATTAGCATACATTATTAAAAGTTATAGGGATTTTCCATATTTTGCATAAACCACCTTTTTCAGTCTCTTTCTCTGCTTTGGCCATAGTGATGGCTTAAGGGACTATCTGGATGGAATTTACCCATTAAAACATTTAATCAGTGGAACAACTTGTGTCTAGAAGTTGTGAATTATCCAACATTGGAACTTTTAAAGAAGAGATTGGATAACCATTTGTCTGAAGTAGTGTAGGGTTCTCTGCCTGAGTAGGGGGTTGGACTAGAAGACCTCCAAGGTCCCTTCTAACTCTGTTATTCTATTTTATTCTGTTCTGTTCTATTATATACGTTTTCTGCTGTTTTCCTTTTTTTTACATGGCCCCTAAACAAACAAAAATATGTTTTACCAATTTTCCTACTATTTGAGCTAAAATGGGGATGGCAGAACTCTGTTCAATTTCAGTTGGTTAAATCAAAATATAAGTCCTTATTTTCAGGAGGAGGAACAGGGGTGGTAGAGAGAGGGTGGGAAGGAAGGAAGGAAGGAAGGCAGGAAGGAAGGAAGGCAAGGAGGAAGGAAGGAAGGCAAGGAGGAAGGAAGGCAGGCAAGGAGGAAGGAAGGAAGGCAAGGAGGAAGGAAGGAAGGAAGGAAGGAAGGCAAGGAGGAAGGAAGGAAGGAAGGCAAGGAGGAAGGAAGGAAGGAAGGCAAGGAGGAAGGAAGGAAGGAAGGCAAGGAGGAAGGAAGGAAGGAAGGAAGGAAGGAAGGCAAGGAGGAAGGAAGGAAGGAAGGAAGGAAATATTTTAATGGTTTTAACTCCCTTTTTATGACCCTGTAATCCCTTATCTCAGAGTAGAGTCAGGGCAACTAGATGGAGCTGAGTGTTACTGCTCAGATGTGCTAGACCACCACACTGCTCAATGGTTTCAACAAGCTTTTAACATCTGAAAAGCAGGTACATTAACACAAATTAATTTGTCTTTTTTAAAAAAAAAAAAAAGCTCAATTTTTTTTGGTGTTCAGTGCAGTCAGGTGGTAGGGAAAGCAAGTAGGATGCTTGGCTGCATAGCTAGAGGTATAACAAGCAGGAAGAGGGAGATTGTGATCCCCTTATATAGAGCGCTGCTGAGACCACATTTGGAATACTGTGTTCAGTTCTGGAGACCTCACCTACAAAAAGATATTGACAAAATTGAACGGGTCCAAAGACGGGCTACAAGAATGGTGGAAGGTCTTAAGCATAAAACGTATCAGGAAAGACTTCATGAACTCAATCTGTATAGTCTGGAGGACAGAAGGAAAAGGGGGGACGTGATCGAAACATTTAAATATGTCAAAGGGTTAAATAAGGTCCAGGAGGGAAGTGTTTTTAATAGGAAAGTGCACACAAGAACAAGGGGACACAATCTGAAGTTAGTTGGGGGAAAGATCAAAAGCAACAGGAGAAAATATTATTTTACTGAAAGAGTAGTAGATCCTTGGAGCAAACTTCCAGCAGACGTGGTTGATAAATCCACAGTAACTGAATTTAAACATGCCTGGGATAAACATATATCCATCCTAAGATAAAGTACAGAAAACAGTATAAGGGCAGACTAGATGGACCATGAGGTCTTTTTCTGCCGTCAGACTTCTATGTTTCTATGGTGAACCTGAAAAAAAGAAGAGAAAGAAATGGCTCTGGAGGACAATGATCAGGAAGGAGACACATGGCCACAGCATCTAATCATCTGGAGTAGAAATGTTTGCTTACAATGAAATGAAATATACCAGGTGAATCCAACATCAGTCTTTAAACTGCCACAACACAGAAAATGTAACTTTTGATGTGTAGCAGAAAAGGATGGGTAGAATTTGTCTAGGCAGCATAGTAGAGACAAACAGAAGACAGTTTTCATAGATTTTTCACCTTAAATTTTACTGGGACAACTGGTCACCCAGTCCATAATCTAGTATGATATGTGATTTATACCATTTCTATAATCCCAACAAAGCAAGGAAGCACATTTCACATGACCTTCCAACTCCCACCATTCTATGAGTTGGATTTGACTATGAAATGTTAACAGGCTTCACACATATTATTTGAACCACCCAGGCAGTGAGATTTAATGGTCTTTCTAATGAGGGATTTCTTATAGGACGATATAGATTGTATAATTAAACTACCCTTTCTAAAAGTTCCAAAAAGTCACAGCCTTGCCATGAATTTTTTACTTTGCAAATCATGTCTGTCTGTCCTAATGATTCAGAATTTATTTTCAGTTATTCCTAATTATTTCAGAGGTCCAGGTATCCACAGTTTATTTTCTCCCATTTGAAGGCAGGAAGTTAACCCTGATCCATTGCTGTATAAGAAATTTGCCAGCTTGTGTGGGCCAAATAAGGTTCAGGAGTCCATGGGGATTGCTCAGCTTCAGCTTTCTCAGGGCTGACACGTCTTTTGTAATAATACAGTATTTCTGAATACGCTTTGTGATTTGTAAACAGGCTCGTTTAATTCATAAACCAGCCCTTGGTGAGGTTCTCTTTTTCTCTTTTCTTTGCATTCTTTTGAAGATGCCGTTTTTACTAACTGATTTAAAACATTAAAACATTCTCTGACTCAAGAACAGCTGCAAAAGTTCTTCCATTTCCCACTTCTAACTCATGCTGGCTCAGAACCAAAGGCAAATTCCTAGCAAGAGAAGAAGCAACAAGAACAAGATGGTTTTCTTAATGATCCTAATTCTAATAAGGCAGGTGAAAGGTGGCCTGGCTTTTAATGAAAACACAACAACGATCCATTTCCAGAGATGGCTCACATTTGTTTAGAAACATAGAAACATAGAAGACTGACGGCAGAAAAAGACCTCATGGTCCATCTAGTCTGCCCTTATACTATTTCCTGTATTTTATCTTACAATGGATATATGTTTATCCCAGGCATGTTGAAATTCAGTTACTGTGGATTTACCAACCACGTCTGCTGGAAGTTTGTTCCAAAGATCTACTACTCTTTCAGTAAAATAATATTTTCTCATGTTGCCTTTGATCATTCCCCCAACTAACTTCAGATTGTGTCCCCTTGTTCTTGTGTTCACTTTCCTATTAAAAACACTTCCCTCCTGAACCTTATTTAGCCCTTTAACATATTTAAATGTTTCGATCATGTCCCCCCTTTTCCTCCTGTCCTCCAGACTATACAGATTGCGTTCATTAAGTCTTTCCTGATACATTTTATGCTTAAGACCTTCCACCATTCTTGTAGCCCGTCTTTGGCCCCGTTCAATTTTGTCAATATCTTTTTGTAGGTGAGGTCTCCAGAACTGAACACAGTACTACAAATGTGGTCTCACCAGCGCTCTATATAAGGGGATCACAATCTCCCTATTCCTGCTTGTTATACATCTAGCTATGCAGCCAAGCATCCTACTTGCTTTTCCTACCGCCCGACCACACTGCTCACCCATTTTGAGACTATCAGAAATCACTACCCCTAAATCCTTCTCTTTGGTCTCTTTTAATTTTTCTGGAAAAGCCATTATCAAGAAAAGGAAGAAAATATCAACAATCTTTGCCAGTGACTGTTGCTCATAATGCTGTTCTGACTAAATCGTTTAAAAAGATATACTGTCTGGTGTGAGCTTTTCCAATTCCCCAAATAAACTTAAGATCTGTGAAATGTTTTTGTCCTTGCACTGTCTCTACAAGGTGACTTGTTTCAAAAAACAAACATTTGTTTTATTCAGAAAAACTGGATAATTGCAGACCTGGGTGGTCAAAATAAAAGTGCTATATCAGAACAGTGAGAATTAACCTTGATATGTTTGAGAGACTGGAATGTTATTTCCAAACAAATTATTCTGAGAAAATATTTGGAGGCAATTAATTTTGGCCTATCTTTATTTATGTATTTGGAATATCCTTGAAGGCAAATATCTTCCCAAGGCAGCTTCCAGGAAAAAAATGGGAACATATTTTTTCTATCAAAAATATAAATAAAAAAGCAGGAACTATTATGAAAACAAACCTCAAAAGTCGCCCTAACCTATAAATGTAATCTTATCAATGACCATGAAATAAATTTAAACTAGTGAAGCTAGGACACTATAACTATTCTAAGAAAAGCAATATGAAGCAAGGAGCAATATGGTTGAATCTATTCAATCTGCCAAAATGTATTAAAAGGTATAAATTTGTCAGCTTTCAGCTCACAAAAACTTATGCCTTTAAATAAAATTAGTGAGTCTTTAAAATTATTGCTAGAATCCTTTTGAGTTTGGGCTACCATAAGTTAACAAACTTTCCTCCCAAACTATTAGTTTCATAATGAAAGATATTAAATGGCAGGTCCCATATAAATCTTCAAGGAAAGATGCATATTTCTTTCCTTTGCACTGTAATATTTTGAACCTAAAGAGGAAGTGTGGCTGTTAGTAGCTAGGAAACGTCTATCCAAGCCCATGGATATGCCATGAATGTATGAGTTATGAGTCAGATAACACATATAAATGGCCAGCAAGGTAGAGCCCAACATTGTATGACTGTGTTAATGACTCACTTATGTACCTTGATGGGAGAACACTGGAAGGGGATGTTGGTGGGGAAGAAGGTCAGAAAGTGAGCAGAAATCCAGAAGGCAACCATGGAATAGTAAATTTAAAATTTAAAAAGAATCCAGGAAAATCTCTGTGTCCTAGGAAGGAGCAGGGCCAGAGGATTGGGGAATTGAAAAGAAAGGGTGTGGCCCAATGGAGAGGAGAAGTCTTGGAGGAAACAGAATGGGAACTTGAGATGGAAAAGCTGGTATGAATTAGGGGCAAACTTTGAGGAACAGCCTATGAGGCTTTTATTTAAGGGAGTGGAAAATGGCTCAAACTTTCCCAGCAGGGAATCCGAGATTGTGAAAGAAGATTCTTCAATTCTGGGAATAATAGTAAGTAACCTGGAGAGGGAAGAATTATGTTGATTTGTAAAGGACATTTCCTAACCAAAGTACTGAACTGAATTGTAGGAGCCTATGCAAAACCATACAAAGTTGATGCGAGGTTCTGTTTCCTTGATTCTTTGAAAATCCAGGCTGTGATGTAAAATTACTTTTTAAAATAAATAATTAGGAGAATGGGATAGAGACATTATGGGAGAACTTCAGATATCAGGTGAGTTTGGATTTTGGGCATGTATTTTGGTAGAGTGGCACCACCCCAATTTTTTTTTTTCACTTCTGCCACTTGCCAATCCTCCCTAAATGGGGGGATGGGGGACATCTGAAGAAGAATGCATTTTTTGAAATGGTTCCGTGGATCTATATGTTTTATTCAAGTTATCAACATAAAGGTAGTGAGAATATGCATTATTTCAAGATTTTCCATTTTCCCATAACTGATTATTGGGCTTCAATGGGGGTGGGAGTGAAGAAAAGAAATGCCTGATACACGAATTAAATTGTGTATTGAATCGAAAGCAGGCATTGATTCTATCCATGGGCCTCTTGGACAGTGTTCCCTCTAATATTTTTTGGGGGTGGGCGGAAAAGTATAGTGTCTGAGCGGGTCTGGGCGGCACAGAAATATTAAATAAACAAACAAACAAACAAACAAAAAAACCACCCTGTTTTGCCTCAGAGAATTTCAAAATAAAATACTGTACTGTGTGTCTATAACAGTGAGCTCATAATAGGGCAACTCTATCAATATCAAAATGCCACTTAAATAGTTGAGCTAGTTTCAAACTAGATTTTGATTTTCTTTCTCTCTTCCTTACTCCCATTCTTTTTCTTTCTCTTTTCCTTCCTCTCTTTTTTCTATCTGTTTCTCTCTCTTCCTCTCTCTCTCCTTCCCTCTCACTCTTTCCCTCTCGGCTTCTGGGCAGGTTTGAAAAACTCTGAGTTGATGATGATTTTTAAGTGAGCGATTGCTCACTGCTCAGCTTAGAGGGAACTATGCTCTTGGAATCTTGAAAAGTCCTCAAGATCCACAGGTGAGTCTAAGCCAGTGTTTCTCAAATAATGGAGCGGGGGGGGCATGGGGGGGCATGGAGCAATGCTGGGGGGGGGAAGGCACGTGACCCTGGGGAATGTGCTTTTTTACTCCAGGGAATAGGGGGGTTTTGCACCGAAGAATAGCACGCAGCACAGAGCACGAGATGTGAAGTGCATATAACGAACCCTTAAGAGACATCATGGAAAAATATTTAACATGGATGAAAAGAAAGGAGGGGAAAGAGACGGAGATAATAAGACAAACGATGAGGAAATATGAAGAAGCATATGTAGCACTTGGCTTCACTACAGTGGGGGATGAGGAAAGACTGGTATGTTTACTGTGTGTGTCTAAAAATGTTGGCAGTGGACAGCATGAAGTTAAATAAATTAAGGCGGCACTTAAACACATTACACCCCAATCAGGCTGATAAGCTTCTTGAGTTTTTTCAGTGAAAACATGCTGAATAATGCAACCATCCCAGCAGAAAGTTGGGGGTGTGCAAAATATTTATTTCTTCCTAGAAAATAATTGAGAAACACTAATCTAAGCAAACACAGCTATTAAAGTCCTGTTGATAATAAGACTATCGGCTCAGGTACTGTAGATATGATTTGGCAATGTTTTGATTTAATTTCCTGTCTACGTTCTCCTAAAACTCTAGTAAATTCCACTTCTGGATACATTCGAGTGTGTGTGTGTGTGTGTGTGTGTATGTGTGCGTGTGGCTATACATTCTTTCTCTTCCTATATTGATTCATAATTCCAGTTTATATATCATGAATAGTTTTTCTTTTTATCATAAAGAAGGCTTGAAGATCCTTCAGACTTTATCCATTTCTAAATCCTGAGAATGGATCTTAATGTCTTCTTCTCTAAGTGGAACAAAAGAAGCCAAACTTTTTCCATTATCCTGGCCCCCTCCACCTCATTATCTCTACCATGGCTGATCACTTTGTATCTGGGACACGCCCAACTTCCTTTCGGTGAAGATATAGAGGCCAGTGATTCCTATCAGTGATACCAGAGCAGTATAAGAGATGGATTTATTTGAAAACCTCCAGTGACTCATGCCCTCATCACCTCGAGGCTCGACTACTGTAACGCTCTCTACAAGGGGCTACCTTTGAAAAATGTTCGGAAAGTTCAGATCATGCAGAATGCAGCTGCGAGAGCAATCATGGGCTTTCCCAAATATGCCCATGTTACACCAACACTCCGCAGTCTGCACTGGTTGCCGATAAGTTTCCGGTCACAATTCAAAGTGTTGGTTATGACCTATAAAGCCCTTCATGGCGCCGGACCAGACTATCTCAGGGACCGTCTTCTGCTGCATGAATCTGAGTGACCAGTTAGATTCCACAGAGTGCGTCTTCTCCGGGTCCCGTCAACTAAACAATGCCGCTTGGCGGGACCCAGGGGAAGAGTCTTCTCTGTGGCGGCCCTGGCCCTCTGGAACCAACTCCCCCCAGAGATTAGAATTGCCCTCAGCCTCCTTGCCTTTCGTAAGCTACTTAAAACCCACCTCTGCCACCAGGCATGGGGGAATTGAGATTCTCTTTCCCCCTAGGCCTTTACAATTTTATGCATAGTATGTCTGTATGTATGTTTGGTTTTTATATTAATGGGTTTTTAATCGTTTTTAGTATTGGATTATTATTGTACGCTGTTTTATGATTGCTGTTAGCCGCCCCGAGTCTTCAGAGAGGGGCGGCATATAAATCAATCAAATAAATAAATAAATAAATGAATAAATGAATGAATAAATAAACAAACAAAATAAACAAACAAACAAACAAACAAACTAAATCAATCAATCAATCAATCAAATCAAATAAATAAATACATAAATAAATAAATAAATCATATTGCCAAGAAATAAGCTGTTTTTTTGCTTATTAGTTTTTTCTGGTCAGGAAATTTTCAAGTAGCCAAGTAGGAACAAATGGCTGGTCCTCAAAGCAAAGGTGTTGCAAAGCCACATGATCAGAATGTAGTTACTTGGCAGCCTCTTCACACTTATACATACAACACGCACCTGTCATCCCCATCTCACTTAGAATCCTTAATGAAAACTACCTGTTATATCCTCTTCTCTGAGTCAAGACCTTTGATTTCTGAAAGACTGCTAAGGATGTATCCACTTGTCCTTCTCTTCTTTAGGCTGAACACATCCAGATCTTTTAATGATCCTTCACGGGGTTTAGTCACCAGGTTCCTCAGAATATGTCTTGCTGTTCTTTGCCTTCTATTTCCTCAGCATTCTCTCTGCATATGACCAACATTAGCCTATCTCAGATGTGGTCTTACCAGTGCCGTATAGAGAGGAAGCATTACTTCCTGTGATTTTGACATTATACCTCTATTGATGTAGGCCAAAATTACATGAACTTTTTTTTTTTGGCAACTGTAATGCAATATTGATTGGTGCTTAATCTGTGGACTATTAAGACAGCCAGATGCTTCTTGCAAGTACTACTGCCAAGCTACATACTGGCTATCTTGTACTTGTGCATCTGTTTTTTTCTCAGTTTCAAGGAGAGCCTAATCCTGAAGCAATTTGTTAAATAGATCCGAATGTTCAGTAACAAGGTTCTTCTGACCTGGAGTCTGTCTTTTAGATGTTAGCAACTCACCCACTCATCATCTGCAGATTCACCGAGCCTCCCTTTTACCAAATGAGGAAAAGCAATGGACCCTCCTGAGCCCCGAGTGTCCAAGCATGGACATGTATATTTATTTATTTATTTGATTTGTATCCCCCCCCTCTCTGCAGACTCGGGGTGGCTAACAACAGTAATAAAACAGCATATAATAATAATCCAATACTAAAAACAGTTAAAAACCCATTATTATAAAAACCAAACATACATACAGATATACCATGCATAAAATTGTAAAGGCCTAGGGGGAAAGAGTATCTCAATTCCCCCATGCCTGGCGGCAGAGGTGGGTTTTAAGCAGCTTACGAAAGGCAAGGAGGGTGGGGGCAATTCTAATCTCTGGGGGGAGTTGGTTACAGAGGGCCGGGGCCGCCACAGAGAAGGCTCTTCCCCTGGGTCCCGCCAAGCGACATTGTTTAGTTGACAGGACCCGGAGAAGACCCACTCTGCGGTCCCTGAGATAATCTGGTCTGGTGCCATGAAGGGCTTTATAGGTCATAACCAACACTATCCAAATTTAATACAGCTGCTGCTATTAATTATACACATAATGTGTAATCCATAGGATAATGATGGCGAACCTATGGCACGGGTGCCACAGGTGGCACGCGGAGCCATATCTGTTGGCACGCCAGCCGTTGCCTTAGCTCAGCTCCTATGTGCATGTGTGTACTGGCTATCTGACTTTTGGCTCACACAGAGGCTCTGGGAGGGTGTGTTTGGCTTTTAGAGAGCCTCCGGGGCATGGAGGAAGCTGTGTTCATTCTCCCCAGGCATTGAATTATGACTGCAGGCACTCATGCATGCGTGATAGTACGCACGCACACTCTTTCAACACCTGAGGGAAAAAAGGTTCGCCATCACTGCCATAGGAGATTGAACAACCAACCTTGTGGTGTAACCAGAGCCATTTGAATTAAATTCACTCATGCTCCTAAAAGGTAGACATAGTCAAACTCTATCACAAATTACAGCACTGAATCTCCTGCCCTCTTGGAGTCACAGTGTTAAGTTGATCCCGGAAAACTTATCACAACTTCCATTTCCAGAACAGAATGGAATGGAAAGGAATGGAAGAATAGAGTAGAGTAGAGTAGAGTAGAGTAGAGTAGAGTAGAGTGGAATAAGGAAATAATTGGAATGGATTGGAATGGATTGAAATGGAATGGAATGGAAAGAAACGGAAGAATAGAGTAGAGTAGAGGAATAGAAGAGTAGAGTAGAATAAGGAAATAATTGGAATGGATTGGAATGGAATGGAATGGAAAGGAACGGAAGAATAGAGTAGAATAGAGTAGAGTAGAGTACAGTAAAGTAGAGTAGAATAAGGAAATAATTGGAATGGAATGGATTGGAATGGAGTAGAATAGAATAGAATAGAATAGTTGGAAGGGACCTTGGATGTCTTCTAGTTCAATTCCCTGTTCAGACAGGAAACTATCATTTCAGACAAATGGTGGATCTTAGAAGAAACGCTCCTATACTATCACCTCTTACAATACTCGACAACACAGTATCAGCAGTAGAGTTCTTCAAGTTTCTGGGTTCTATCATATCTCAAGATTTAAAATGGACAACTAACATACTAACTCAGAACGCTCAGATTGCCCAAAGAGTTGCTGATTCAGTTCTACAGAGGAATTATTGAGTCTCTCATTTGTATCTCTATAACTGTCTGTTTTGGCTCTGCAACCAAATAAGACAAACACAGACTCCACGGATAATCAGAACTGCAGACAAAACAATGGCTACCAACCTGCCTTCCGTTGAGGACCTGTACACTGCACGAGTCAAAAAGAGGCCGGTGAAAATATCTACACATTCCCCACATCCTGGACATAAATTATTTCAACTCCTACCCTCAACAGGATACTATAGGGCTCTGCACACCGGAACAGCTAGACACAAGGACAGTTTTTCCCTGAATGCCATCACTGTGCTTAATAACTAATTCTCACAACACTCTCAAATTTACTAAGGCTGTATTACTATTATTATTCTCTTCCTTACTAATACCCTATCTCTTCCCACTTAGACTATAATCATGTTGCTTGCTTCTTTCAATTTATATTGTTTTTATTTGTTTTCTAGTATGATTTGATAGCCTATTAGTAATCTTGACTATCACTAAGTGTTGTACATAGAAACATAGAAACATAGAAGTCTGACGGCAGAAAAAGACTTGATGGTCCATCTAGTCTGCCCTTATACTATTTTCTGTACTTTATCTTAGGATGGATATATATTTATCCCAGGCATGTTTAAATTCAGTTACTGTGGATTTATCTGCCACGTCTGCTGGAAGTTTGTTCCAAGGATCTACTACTCTGTCAGTAAAATAATATTTTCTCATGTTGCTTTTGATCTTTCCCCCAACTAACTTCAGATTGTGTCCCCTTGTTCTTGTGTTCACTTTCCTATTAAAAACACTTCCCTCCTGGACCTTATTTAACCCTTTAACATATTTAAATGTTTCAATCATGTCCCCCCTTTTCCTTCTGTCTTCCAGACTACACAGATTGAGTTCATTAAGTCTTTCCTGATACGTTTTATGCTTAAGACCTTCCACCATTATTGTAGCCCATCTTTGGACCCGGTCAGTTTTGTCAATATCTTTTTGTAGGTGAGGTCTCCAGAACTGAACACAGTATTCCAAATATGGTCTCACCAATGCTCTATATAGCGGGATCATAATCTCCCTCTTCCTGCTTGTTATACCTCTAGCTATGCAGCCAAGCATCCTACTTGCTTTCCCTACCTTTTTATTCTTGCCTTGTGTTAAATCACACTTGGCCAACATTATATTAAGAAGCTTGTAATGACTACATGGTAATAAAAATTGTCTTTCGCAAGTTACTCAAGACCCACCTATATCGCCAGGCATGGGGGAATTAAGACATCTCCCCCAGGCTTTCTTATATTTTATGTTTGGTATGTATGTGCTGTATGGTTTTTAAATTGTTGGGGTTTTTTATATAATTTTATTATTAGATTTGTTCCATTATTATACTGTTTTTTATTACTGTTGTGAGCCACCCCGAGTCTTCGGAGAGGGGCGGCATACAAATCTAATAAATTGAAATTGAAAATGTTCCTTAAGTTTTCTTCATAAGATTTGGAATGGGTTTGCACCAGCTTTATTCCAAGGCCTTAGACCAGGGGTCCCCAAACTTGGCAACTTGAAGACTTGTGGACTTCAACTCCCAGAATTCTCCAGACAGCTATGCTG